>NW_017297951.1:804040-809525 GCF_001594075.2 Trachymyrmex cornetzi
CACAAACACGTA
Source organism: Trachymyrmex cornetzi (assembly GCF_001594075.2). Taxonomy (NCBI): domain Eukaryota; kingdom Metazoa; phylum Arthropoda; class Insecta; order Hymenoptera; family Formicidae; genus Trachymyrmex; species Trachymyrmex cornetzi. The sequence continues at coordinate 804,053 of NW_017297951.1, forward strand.
TTAATGCATATACTTTAATCCTGGAAAAGGATTTTCCAATCCGTGAAAGAGAAAAAGAGTACATTTCGTTATACAAAAATTATACGTGTTTAAGTCGGTAATACAGATCTTTAGGATCCCCTTAAGGGGATGCTGGAGTGCCCTGTTTTACCAATGAAGTATGATTAATTTTCCTCGACTCGTTTCTCTTAATTGCACTTACGGATTGAAAAGTCCTTCTCCACAATTAAAGTATTGACAACAGCACTGGCTGCCAGCTACAATTTAATACGAAAAATATTAGGTGTTAAACTTAATTCCTGCCATTTTTCGTCTCTAAAATTGATTTGTTTCGAAGGGAAGATGAATGAATACCTTAATCAAAGTAATTTCTTCCATTTTCTACTTTATTGCTAATTAATAATACTTTATTAATAATACTTTGATTAAGGTATTTCCCTTCGAAACAAATCAATTTTGGAGACGAAAAAATGGAGACAAAAAACAGCAGGAATTAAGTTTAACACCTAATAAAAGAAAATAAAAAATTGTAGTTTTGTCACCGGCTCCTGCAGTCAACTCGTCACAATATGTGCTGTATATAAGAGTTTCAGATTTTACCTATTTAAAATAAGTAGCCAGCAGCCTACAGAAAACCTCAAAGAACAATACGATGCTTGTAGAAATGAGCTAGGAGCTTTAGTATAAGAGAAAAGAGTCGCCAAAAATTTCGTTCGTATGCTATGAATAAAATTGACGTGAAGCCATGAAACCGAGCAGTATTTTAGTTGATCTCTTTCTAAGAGATGGCGTTGCATTATATTAGATAAGGACAGATGAATGCGTTTGAGCGAGACACAATGATATATAATAAGTATAAGAAATGAATGAAAGATGTCACTATTATCGAATTTGGAATTTAAAAAAGTCTGTACTAATGACTTCGATCAAGTTCGGCCGTCGATCCAGCATCCCTTTAACGACAGATGCAATGGGCCAATTCTAATGGACTAACCGTCGATTAAAGTTGAACGGACTGAGTCGAAATGACCTTAAGAAATCGACCAATAACAGTCAAATGTAAGAAGAATAATCGATTGTGATTGTCAATTTCTTACTTTTACTTTTTACATCGTTTACTCTGTATATTATAGAGGATGCATATAAGAAGTTATCTTTGCGCGAATAATCTTTCGGAAATATTGAAATTTGTCAATACATATATTATTATGTCTAATATTTCAGACATATTGAAAAGAACGATATTTTAATATAGAAATAGCTTTTCCTCAATAATTTCAAGGCGTTTATGTCCGAATTAATGGTTTTTAAAACTTCCAGTCTAATTATAAGTCTAATTATAAGTCTTGTCTAATTATAAGTCGCGCCTCTCGTTAAATACTTTTCGTGAAAGAATAAAAAAGATAGAAGAAAATCGAAGAACAAACGAGAGATATGCCCGACCAATGACATACGCTCGAAAATTAGGCTTGTTATCTTGGCAAGGTCAGGGTTTACTGCAGATTAAACGACAGCTAATGTGCGGTTGCATGTCGCAACGAGAGATCATCTCGTTTTCGTACGAAAATAAAATTCCAATAAATTCCATTTCAATAAATATAGTACGTTTCTTTCGAAAGCAAGTTTATAGAATACGTACATTTCATTTGCGATCATAATTCAATGCTCCGAAATATATATTGATGTCCTGAGATATTAATCAAGGAAGAAGCCACTCCAAGCTCATCGAGAAATCTCGTTCCCCAATATAAATCAAGCGACGATTTTTATCTGTCATGATAATAAAATACAATAAAGAGGAAATAGGTATCTCAAATCGAACCACGTGCATCACGCGTGGCAGTGTATTGTGGTACTTTTTGCATTACCACAATTAAGATAAGCGAGAAAACAGCAGCAGAGTGGGATCATTATGTTGAAGGGAGAAGAGAAGCAGGAAAGAGAAAGACTTGTTTGTTCGAGAGATTATAGCGGATTAATGAGTTCGGTCAGATCAACAACAGCGCGGTTGAAATTTATCAAAGCGAATAACTTTTTGAAATATATATAATTCACAGTTTATGAATATTTTCCCTCTCGATTACTTTCATTATTATTCACTAGTCGTTCTGACCGCAGGTTTACTTCATATTTCGTTGTAGATAGCAAACATTTCGACCGGTTTAAAATTTTTATATCTCGTTTATGTTATCTTTTGCTTATTTCTCCCTTCCATATCTCCGCCTCTCCACGAGTGTTGTCTTAACAAGCATTTTCCCCCCGCGATTCGATGCTATTCTTTTTTTTTCACGGGTTCGAAGTGCGACGCGTTTCGCTGTATCGCAAACGGACGAACGAACGAATTCGTGAAATAACCGGTTGCCGATCGGGTTTTTGCATACAGCGATAAATAACAGAAAAAGCAAAGAAGTTGCGAACGTTTGAGCGCAAAAAAAGTATGATTGTCGTATTAAAAAAAAAAAGCTTAAATTATGAACAATTTAAGATGATAAATAATGAACATTTTCCACGATAACGAATAATTCGTGAGATATTTAAAAGTTCTTTTATTTTATGAAATGAACACCTGATCTGTTTTTTTATCGCGCGGAGCTAAATATTCGCGACGACCGATATTTGCATTTGTGGTTTTCTTATCAATACGGTTATCGTTTTTCATTATCGATTCAAACTCCGATGATCTGCATTTCGAGATTATTCTCTATTTATGTAAGAAATAGAACTGGATATAGATAATTAATAATTTAATTAAAAAATAGGGTCAATTTTTTTTTCTACTAAAAAATTAATTTTATTCTCTCACCTTTCACGATGGAAACTCCGATGTTATCCATTTAGTAACAAGATTTATACCATTCCGTAGAATAGGACACGATTGACGTAGCAATAATGCGTTATCATTCGATTAGACTCGATTACCTCCCATTCGCATCTTATCTCGCAATTAATTAGCAAATTTAATTTTTTATTGTATAACATTAACACGCGCGCGAGTGAAGAATGATATCCACATCGATTTTCCTTTATGATATTATGAGAATCGATATATTGATTACGAGCACACAAACTTATTTACGGCTAACTGGATATGGTAAAATATAATTAATTAAATATACGTGATAACGATACATAATAAAAAGCAAGATAATCAAGATAAGCAATGCATTTGCAAAAGATCGAATATGTTTACAGTTTATCTCAATGTCGAAAATATTTTAAACTGAAAAAGATCTTTATCACCAAAAATTCGTTTCGTCAGCGAACACATGAGTGACTTTTTGTAATGTCTATTATTTATCTTAAGAAATTTGTATCTAAAAAAAATGTATATCTAAAGTACCTAAAAAAATACAACAAAAGTCTTAACATTACAAGATCCCGGAAATTTTTTAAGTATACACAAAGTAACATCCAAGTTTATATACTTTACTAACTATATCCGTACCTATATCCGGACATTTACTTTTACAAAACTTTATTTGTATATATTATTAATCTCTCACATGCTTTTTTAAATGTAATATTATAATTTTTAATTGTAATCTCTAAATACAATTATAATATTATAGTAAAAAAAGTATTTTTGAGATTAACAATAATTTTTGTGTAAATATCCGGACATAGATGCATGAATACACGTCGATTTGTCTAACACTGAGCAAAAAGTATATCTGGACTACTAACAAAAAATTTGTCGTTACATCATTCCTATTCTAGATAAGAGATAGAGATATAAGAAGAATTTCGTCTCAGACCTCGGAAAATGATAAACATAATTAAGCAAACCTCTTATAGCTCTAGTCTATCTTCCGGATTCTGTTCTGGTCTTCATGGACAGCCTTCTAGCTAGAATCCTAAGTCGCAGTCACCTGAAAATTTATGTTACTACAGATTTTTAGCACTGACAATGAATATCAAAACGCATCCCTAATAGATTCAACGAGAAAATTCTTACTTGTCCATTTTCAATTAGAATTCCAATTAATGCAACCTGCAGATTTTTCTTTCATTGTACTTTTAAAAATAAAAATTACATTGTACTTAAAAAATTGCCCGTCATACGAAAACGTTGAAGACATTCGGTCTGTTCGCGTTGCATGTACTTTTTGCACATCTTCGCTTTCTCTCTTTTCAACGTCCAAATATGTATCTATCTCATTTTAAATACAAAAATATTTGAGGATTTCAAGCAACGCGAACTGACCAATTGACTACTTTCCGTAAAGAGCATGACGCACATGATGTATTATTTTATCTTTATTAACACATCATCATCGATGTTTTAATTGTTCTGACAAAGTTATTTATGTAAGAAAATAAATTTGCGACTGACAGGTGAATGTTACGTTTAGATCTATATCAATATGAGAATCTTAATCTAAAGTAATATATCGACTACATATTTGTCAAGAGTATCTGAAGATGGCTCAATGAAGAAGCCGAAACATATAATGCGCATTTTTATCAAATTTTTAGACATTTAATACATAAGGTCTGTTCGCGTTGCATGAAATCCCCAAATATTTTTGCACTTAAAATGAGATACATATTTTGCCTTAAAAAGAGAGAAAGCGAAGATGTCAAGGGTCAAAAGTGCAAGCAACGCGATCAGACCTATTGTGTTATAGAACTTAATTATATATGTACTTAATTGCGTTGACTCTTACGTGCTCTTCACATCTCTGTATTATTTTTTGAAATTATAAGAGTCCTGTACTTTCCGTTAGTGATTTTATTTTATCCTTGTTGTATTTCGAATGTTAAACAAGGACAAAATAATACATCATGCGCATTACGCTTTACGAAACGCAGTCATTATAAGAGGCCACAATTTTCCAAGTGTATTTCGCCATTTTAGTCGGAACTCTCGAATGCGGTTAGAGAGTTGAAATATTGGCTAATAGAAGCTACGAAAAATGTACGCTATTGTATCAAATATTTATCTTACCGTGTATCTAACGGGGAAAATCGATTTATCCGTGAAGTATACGGCTGTCCGCGAGTAAAAATTCGGTGCGGGATCGAACATCGATGTGATCAGTACGGCGACCATTTTGAACTTTTCGTGGAAGTTAAGCGGCGCTAACGACTAACGTAACGGCGTATCGTTTGAATCTCAGCGTGGAGTGTGAACGTGCCTGGATGGATCGTTCGCGGCGCGGGAGAGCTGCAAAATTCACGCAAGTGAATTCCTCGGAACCGGGTAAGGAGGACGGAAATGAAAAGTCATCCCGTGGCCGCCTGTTACTTACATCGCGTTGTTCCACGTTGCGCGCAAGTGGAAACGATCGGTCGGGGTTAACTCGCGACGACAATCACGATCGCGATTACGAGGAAGCTACGAGGAAGTCGGTCGGGGATCTCTCTCTCTCTCTCTCTTCTTGCTTCTCTCTTTCTCCTCCGATACGTCGCGACTTGACGGCGATCCTCCCCACTCACCGCTACGACCGGTTCGATTATTTCCGCTGGCGCT
>NW_017297951.1:809657-856052 GCF_001594075.2 Trachymyrmex cornetzi
CCTCGTAAGGTGACAGTACGTGAGGTACGAAGCCTGTTCCGCAGTCGTATCCGCAACCTCCGCGCGCGTTGCCGTTCAACGACGAGGGTAATCGCACTCGCCCTCGCGAAAGCCGTTGTCCACTATACGTGCGCGCGCGCGCGCCCTCGCGTAACGTTTTCCGCGTCGTCTTCCTTCCCCCCGTTGTGCCCTGTCGTGGAGACCGGAGGAAGCAACCGGAGTACGAAGAGTGGCCCGCGAGGAGCCAGAGACAATCACAAGTGACACAAGTGCGCTAAGCCGGGAGTGCTTAATGACCGGAGGATTCTTTGCAGTTCTCATCTGTGATAACGTAACGAGCGCGGCCACCCGCGGCTGATACACGGGATTGTAATCCCTATCACGTGTTCACGTGTGCCGCGGCGAAAAGTTTCCTCGCGGGATAATCTCTCTTTCTCTCTCTCTCTCTCTCTCTCTTTCCGTGTCGCGCGCACGGATGCCGCCCGCCGCGACCTGATTACGCGCGCCGCGTGCCGTCCCCGTGCGTGCGTGCGTGCGTGCACGTCGCACACCACGAGGAGCGCGACGAAATTTACCCGATGAACGGTGGAATGGTTTGTGTCTGGTTGGACTACGACGACAAGTGATAATTAGCTCCAGCAGCTCCCGTTCCCGGCAAAGGATTTTTATCGACAGCTGGGGGGACCGACGACGACGAAGCAGGGGCAGCGATCAAGGTAATTATTCGCCCACGGATATTTTACTTGTATTCGACGAATAAATTTTGCGGTGCCTGTGTGCGTGTTGTGTGTGTATGTGTGTGTGCATGCGCATGTTTGTTTGTTGTGTACAGTTGGACGTGCGCGTGCGTACGTCGCACTCGACGCTTCTTCCTGTATAGTTCCGATTCCTCCTCGATTGTAAACAAATCCCCGCTGTCACCGCTACGTTTTGTGGAACGGCATTTCTCGCCTTCCGGAATCCGGAATTGATGTTTCACGAATCCGTTTCGGCGGAACTCGTTTCAGCAAGATTTAACAAAAATCACGCGATGGATGAAACTTGATAGAGCTCGATTTGAACTGTTTTAAAAACTGAATAAATTCTAACTCTAATTTCGCATTTTTAATTAATTACTTTTCATTTTTAATCTCCGGCTGTCTCGATACTTGCTGCGCCTGTAAATGACATTGGCTGCATTCGGCAAAAAAATCAACTTTTCACAACTGTGTTGTACGATTCTTTAATATAATTTAGTTCTTGCTTTTAATTCTATACTGCTCTTTTAAATTTATGTTGGTAAGGTTTTTATTCCTGTACTAGAACTTTTTCTCGCTTTTGATAAATATGAAACATACGTCTACTCCCCGCTTTAAGTTTCAAAAGCGTATGTTAGTTCAACTATAAAAATAGATTTGTATTGTCAATTTGAGTCAATTTAAATCATTTTTATAGATCGCCACTGTTCTCCTACAATGCGACGTTAATTTAACTAAAACAATGGAGTTAAATAAATTAAGTTAAGAAAATATATCAAATTTAATTGATTATTAATTAAATGCATGCGTCAATATGAATGTTGTTTACTTTGAATCCAACCACAGAATGTATTGATTTATATTTTGACACACATGGAAGTTAAAAATAACAAAATGTTATTTAACTCAAGGGACTGGGTTACCATTGTTCTTTTTGATATCTAACAGTGTAGCTTTAAACGCACAACGCAATCATATTAATGAATCTTACAACAATTGCAAAGTGGCATTTTTTTTCTGCTGAACGCAACCATTTTTGACACTCGCCAAATATTACACTTTAAACGCAAAATATCACGCCTAAAAATGCACCGGACGCAAAAACGCGTTTTTATAGCCATAGTTTTAAGCCAATTATGTTTTACGTGCTCTTAGCTACTCTTATTTTTTTTATTCGTACTCGCGGACGCTAAAGCGGAGTCAATGATTTTAAATCCAGTGTTATTAATAGCAAGAACCTATAATCGATAAAATTACTTCGTGAAAAAAAGATTTACATTCAGTTGTAATACCAACAATATTCAGCTTTGTATGTCGAAGTTTTTAATTTTACAAATTATTTTATTTCGTCTTTCCTAATTTGACAGTAATTCTTTCGAAAAAATATTATTTTAATTTTTCCCAATATTTGTCATCGTAATCCCGTGATTTATTCCTCGTGTCTCGCCGTGTCCGCTGGCGACCGTCGAGCTCTCATAAGCGAAAGGTCATAGCCACTCGACGGAGTCCGGTCCATTTTCGTTCTTCCTCGATTCTCCTCGTTGCCGCGCTCGAAAGACGCGGAGCGGAGCGAACGTTACCGTATCCGAGCACGAGGAGTTAATTCCGGTGCGGCGCGCCGCGACGCGCGGAACCCGGAAATCCGCTGAAAGCCCGGCCTCGCTTTTAATCCGCTCGGCGATGTTAATAACCGGTCGTGCGGAATTTAATTAACACTAGCTGCTGACGTCAACCTCATCTCGCGGATGCGCGGGACATCGCGGCGGATAAACAAGCGCCTTGTCTTCGAACGCGAACGGGTTTCGCGAATATACTCGACGTAATCATCAAATTTTGATGGATTCGATTACACTAGCTTTACACTTGCAATAAGAAATTATTTCGAATCGGACTGGGTGTTTTTTTATTGCTGATTTTTGAATACTGGAAACGATACCGCAAGCCAAAAAATTCCACTACGTCAGGTTTCCAAGATAATGTCTAAAAAATAGCTTTTTTAACAATATATTTGACATTTTTTTGTAAAGAAGGTTAACGTTATCTTGAAATTCTAACTAAAAGTTGTGTTAATGTATTGTCCCCCATAAAGAGCATTGCTTTTTATTTCAATATCTTTTTAGTCATATTATGAAGGATTTAAATACACAAGGTTTTTCTTCAAAATCGAACAATACATTTGTGACTTTTGATCAGAATTTCAACCTAACGTTCACTTTTTTTTTACAAAAAATATCAAATATCGCAAAAAAGCCTTTTTTAAAGCTCATTTATTTCAGAAACCTGACGTGCTAGAAATCTAACTTGTGGTATTTTTTTCAATATCTAAAGATATATAAGAAACATCTTGTCTGGTTCAAAGTAATTAAAAAAGACATTTTTATGTAAACTAATGTTATTATCGCTTTTGTCACCGCAAGAAACTAATCTTTCGATCGCAAAATTATATCACAAAATCTAACTTTTTTCAAATCCATATGGAAACAATAGACAAATAGCTCTAATAATATTAATAAAATAGGAGGACATGGTAATAATATAAGAGTTATATGTATATAATTTTACAGCAATTTTTTTATCTTATCACACGAAGGTGAACTCTAAAATGCTAATTATGAACTATTAGCATACCTTGGTGTAATTCTAAACGGCTTCCATTTGATGCTAACGTTTATAATTAAGCGTAATTACGTAAGGTATAATTATATTTAACATACTACGATAAATTAAGGCGTTTAGCCTACTTTTAAGATACCAAAGTATTTTGGTGACGTTACTTCCTAGTGCAATATTCTTCACGATTCATATATATATATTTTGTGTGTGTGTGTGTGTGTGTATAAATTTAAACGGTTCATGAATAGATATAAAGAGCTTCAAAAGATAGCTATGACAAAATTAGGCAGGCCTCATTTTCGCATTGTCATTTATTAGATATAAATAGATGTTACGATATCTTTCTCAGCTTGTTACGCAAGCGAGATTGTATAACGTTTACTTACTAGTTCCTGTGAAAATTAAAGTGTTCCGAGTACGCAAGTATATATACATCGTACGGAAATGAGCTGACACTCAAACATTCAATGTCTGATGAAACGGATCGAAATATATTCAAACGCGATATCCTATCGCTCGAAGTATACATCGTACGGAAATGAGCTGACATTCAAACATTCAATGTCTGATGAAACGGATCGAAATATATTCAAACGCGATATCCTATCGCTCGAAAAAATGTTGCCGCTTTCAATGGGCCCTTAAGCGATTTCTGGCGGAAGGAACAACGTCCTGTGCGACGTAAAGACGAAAGCACGTCACTTTTAGTGGCAGATCGATGGAATCTGTAAGACTGTGCCGCTACGGAAACGTTTACGTAAACCAGCCCGGTAGGAACCGCTCGTATTTCTTAATCGTTATTGAGGAAGTTGCGCGTTATCATTTACATAACGCGAGCGAGCGAGTTTGTGCGCGTAATACCCAACCTGCTCGAGGCTTTCGCAAGATTTCCGTGAGTCTTGTGCGGGCACCGCCATCGGGCGAAACCGGCTCTCTTTCTCTTTCTCTTTCTCAAGTTTTCTGCAGGATTCGTTCGCACGTGTCCGTAATGTAATAATGAACCAAAGACCGCATTGAGAAAAATGTCTGATTGGATCGATTGGAATTCTGGTTGATAATGGACATTTTCTGATTATATCTATTATAACACGGAGAAAAAATGTTTGGTTGAATTAACTGGAATTCTGGTAGACAAATTATTAAGTATAAATATTATAATTTAAAAGTCAGCTAAATTTCTGATTAAATCTACTAGAGTTCTAACCAGAATTTTAAGTCGTTCATTTTCCACCTCAAAATTCCAGTTAATTCAACTAAACATATTTCTCCGTACATATTCTAATTTACTGAGAGAAATTTTAATCATTCATTCTGTTGATATGTGACTAACAAAAACTTTCTTACTTTTTCATGAAAAAAAATTATATTCTAATCAAAATTTGATTAGCCTAACTAAATATTTATTAGAACAACACAATTTTTAAATGAAAAAGTAAGAAAGTTTTTGTCAATTACATTTCAACAAAATAAATAGTTATATATATCGAAATACTTCTCTCAGTGTTGAGATATATAAACCGATATAATTTTTATCGATATAATAAGAATCTTCTAGAGTTTATTCATTTTTGACTAGGTATTTTTCTTAGTGCGTATATTTTCGGCGAGCTTCTGACTAATCGCGAATAAATGTAACAATTCCATGTGCCCGTGGCATGCAAGTTTAAAATGACTTAATGCGTCAGAAGATAAAAGGAAAAGACGTTTTCCGCGTAAAAAGATAAGCGCGTTTGTTTACACATGACGATGACAAAATCGATTTGTGTTCTTGAAAATATCTCGCAATGCTTTTCTTTTGTGAAGTACGATTTTTTATGAAAAATATATATCGTTTGGATAAGAAAGTTTTTCAATTTATTTTTAAACAATATCTGAATTTATTATTTTTGTTGCGAAATTATATACATTAACGGCTTTCAATAAAATTCTTTTTGTAAAGGAGAAAAGAAATCAATTGTTAACGAAAATGTAATAATTTTAGTGATAAATTAAAAGTAAAAAAAAATCACGCGTCCTCCGTCCGTATCACCCTGTGATTACTCTGATCAGTCTTGCGATAAAAATAGATAACAATGAGGAAACTCGTCTGCGAAAATTTTAGTTTCTTCTGGGTAAATTAAGTAAGCGCGAGAAGCAGCCGCGCGTGACGATATCCTCACTGCGCCAGTCGCGAGCCGGAGCTGCTTTCCTCCTTTGTCCGGTAAATACGCGGATTGATTTCTGATTAATGCGGATCTTCGCGATACTTCCTCATTGCGAAACCGCGGACGGCGCGGCGGCCGGCACAACGCGCGCAATTAAATCTCCGCGAGAAGACTCCGCCGTGAAGATGTTTACAAACTCCCTAAGTAGATAGTAAAAGACAAAGCGAGGAGTTGGCTCGACCCATTGGCGTAAGTTGGAATCCGCTTGGAGAAATACGTGCGAGAATTCAAAGCAATTTTTCAAACCTCTTTATTGATTATATGTATTAAACATTAAATTATAATAGTAGAAAATTTAATAGCGTTATAAATGAGTCATTAGCGTATTTTTTGTGCTACTACTAATTATGAAAGAAAACATTTGTCTCGTAAATTTTTTTTTCATTGTACACGATGTGAAGAAATTTACGAAACAAATATTTTCTTTCTCAATTAGTAGTAGCACAAAAATATGCTAATGATTCGTTTATAATGCTATTTATTCTCTAATTATAATTGAATGTTTTCTTTCTTAATTAGTAGTGGCTAAAAAATATGTTAATGACTCGCTTGGAATGTTCCTCTAATTATAATTAAACATCTTTTTTTTTTTAATTAATAGCATAAAAATAGTTTTAACGATTTAAAAATTGCTTCACACCTGACATAATGCGAAGTAAAAAAAAAAAGAACGCGTTAAAATTTAATATAAATTTCAATGAGTGAAAAATTTGCCTGAGAAATCGTGACGTCATTTGACTATTCAATAAGCACGAAGATATCCGGTCGCATGGCTGATCGCCGGTAGTTTCCGGTGACGACGCCGTTGCTGTCTGACAGACGACTGCGATATATACGTAGGTTATCATCTGCATGCACGGGTTACAAAGAATGTTCCGAGCGAACGAGCGGCCGCGTAATCCCCGCGTAAGTCCGTGTGGTCGTCGTATTCTTAACTTTGATACGACGTGCCGTAGTCATCGTCGAATACAAATACACCACGTATCGTATCGCGGCTGCAAGTCGGGCTGTCATCTTCTTGGCGTCGAAGAACGAAGGAGAAAGAGAAAAAGAAAGAGGCAAGCTGCGAGTAGCAGCTCGGACAGAAACCGGAAGCTCGGTTGCCGCGCTCAGAATTGCAATTCTTTCCTCAACGCTAAATTTGGCGATGTCTATCACAAAAAGTATTCTCTCTGCCATATACAAAGTTGCGATCTTTTCCTCCCATCTTTTCTCATAATTAAGTACTTTTGAACAATTGAACGTGCGTTTAAAACTACATTTGGTATCGTTGAAAAAATATTTGTATCTTCTATTAGAATCTCTCCAACTTTGCAGTTTTTAAATTACGAAATTTGTGTCTAATAGGCGGCGAATGTATATATAAAAAAATATTTACTGAATACGCAATAATTATATTTCTTTGGCATAAATATGTCTCGATTTGTTTTTGTTCGAGTATCGTTCACACTCAACGATATGTTACTGCGTATTAATATATGTATCGATACTTTTGAATACTATTATATATGGTGAAGGATGCAGAGGAGAGACCCGTGATATCGAAATATAAAATTTAAATAGATTTGTGAGAACCGGATATTTCCATCGCGAAGCGAACTTTCCTAATAGGAATTACGTACACCGGATGTCACTAAAGAACATAGATATTAATGTCGTTGTTACGTCTGTCTGTTGAACATTCGCCAGTTATCGCGCGTACATAGGTCGCGATGCATTGATTGATTTACGATTAAATTAATAAGTGCAAGCTGGGTGCAGCCGACCCAACTCGCACACTCGGTTTGATTTACGATCGCGTCGCGTCCGGCTACCGCGTTGAACGAGATTCCGCGATATGCGTTAAAAAATTAAAAACATTTTTTTACTTCTTGACAGCAAAAGGAAATTAAGCGTAATTAACATTCTTAATATTCACGTGATAATTTTTTGTATTTTTGCAAGAGACAAATGTAACAAAGGAATTATAAAAAAACAGGCACGAAATTACAGAAGAAATTTCACATTTCATCGGGAATATATTCATAAAAAAATTTCTGATTGAAAATGAACGAACCAGCATATTCTGATCATAATTGGACATCTGGTTATCACAATTAGAATTCTAATATATTTAATCAGAGACATCTAATTTTTGTTCATTTTTTACCACAATTCCAATTAAGTACCAGACACTTGTTCCAATGCATACGATAAAGATACATGAATTTTTCAACGTGTTACTTTTGATGAAAATTTTATGATAATTATCTTGATGAGAACAATACTTTTCAAGTATGAAAAAAACGATTTGTAGACATAAAGAAAGAAACGTAGAAACGTAGGGTTAGCAAATGGACAATAAGCGTCCAAGCTGACGTGAGCGTCGAAAGAACGTGGAATTCCCAAGGAGAATGCCGAGTAGAACGTAGACAGTAACTCGTGACCGAGACGGCAGAGGAGAGACGGTCTTTTGAACGTGCAACTCCGTCTCGCTGGAAGACCTGTCACCCGGAAGTCGCGGATAGAGAAACGCACACGAAGGCCTTCTCTCGGCAACTTATAGCGGCGGTCGACGGAACATTAGCATTTAAAGGGGACGGATTACCAGAATTGCTCGGAATTCCACTATACACGAGGGTGTATCGTTAGTCGCGCGCTTTCTCTGAAAATTTCGTGGAAATATCGGAAGAACGCCAATTATTTCGATTAATACGTCAAGGCATATCGGTAACCTTCTAATCATTATTTTTTTTATATTTCTCTTTCTCTATTTTAATTCATTTTATCTTATCTATCTTTTTAATGCATTTTTCAACAAAGTAATTATTGGAAATGTACCGAAAAAACAGTTAAAATCGAAAAACACAACATATACGCAAATATCAGAGGTTTATATGATTCTAAACCATTGCCCGATAAATCGCGAAGAAAATCGCTAAAGAATTGCAAGCCACGAGTTTCAGCCTCGTTTTGTATAACGTCAGAGGAAACGACCGACGGAGGGTGGTTCGTCGAAGTCGACGTTGATAAGAGGGCTCGAGGAACAGGGTGAATAGAGGAAAATGAGAGGCGGGCTGCGAAGGGCGTGTATATAGAGCGGAAGGAGAAGACGGAGGAGGATAGAAGGGAGAGAAGAAAGCCTTTCTAACGTAATTCCATCGAGCTCGCCGGAAGAGCCCGGAACCCGGAAGTAAGGGAGGAAGCGCACTACCGTCGGCTACTGAAGGAATAGGTAAGGGGTCAAGGACGGAAGGGGCATGGAAATTTCTTCAGTGCCTTCTCCGTTCTAAGGCTCTATCGATCGTCAAAATCGTAGACGAGACTTATTCGGGCGAGGAACTCTCCTCGACCTTGATCAAAGAGCTTCCATTCTAACGTAATTAATAATTCCTTTTATTTATCTGACGAGATCCGGTTCCGATTTCCTTATACGTTAATATATGCATTGAGGAAAAATTTTGATTGATGAAGGAAGCAGAAAGTTTTGATTACATTAATCAGAATTTTACTTATTTCAGTTGAATTATAATAAACATAAAATTCTGATTCGTCCGTTTTCAACCAGAATTCCAATTAATGCAATCAGACGGCTGCTTTTTCCAGTGTGCGAATGATCGTTGTCAATAAAATTATCGCTAAACGGTGATTGCGATCTCTGAAAACGATAGACTATCTAATAACGCATACAGGAAGATTTTAAAAAGATTGAACATTTATTTGATATAATATTTTATATATTTTTATAATTTATAGAATAGTTTATTAATAAAAAGTGGCAAAAGCCATGATCTACTTTTTGTAGGAAATCAATTGCGCATAATATAAGAATATATAACTTACAATACACCAGACAAGCGCGATCGATGCTGACGAAGTAATGCGAGTAGGACAACTAAACTGCGTCGTTCCGGGAAGTTCTAATCTTATATTCATAACCAGATTACTTTTTCTCGCACGCGAAAAAGTGGAACGAGTGAAACTATGCGCAAACCATGTGTTTTATTCCTAATTAGCAAGCTGACTTGCCGATTTTTCTTAATTTTATTCTTTTTAATAAAAGCTTAAAGAATAGAATTCATATCAAACCGAAATTTATTGCAGCAAGGTAAAGAGTAAGGTCTTATTACATATAAATTTATTTTAGTTTATTTTACAAATTTTACTAGAATCCATTCGATCTTCGATCAGTTTTCCTTGTAAAGAGAGAGCCCTAGAAGCTGTTTGAAACACGCGTTGCATGGATATTCGTCTCTGTGGATTGTTATTATGCAAGGAATAATCAATGTCTGTCACACGTCAACCGATTATCGTAGATTCGTCGTATATTTTAGTCGCCACTGTCATCGTCGTTTAATCGATAATCGTTTATCGATGATGGCAATAAGGTGATAGTGAGCGTCGCAAATAATTTTCTTTTTTCGATAAAACAGAAACTTTGTCTCAAGTATCGAAATAAATATATGAGGGAGAGTCTACATTTTATTTGTTTTATTAATATATTTCATTAATTCTCTTAAATACATTATAGAATATTAAACAGAGAATAATTGTTTGAAATTCGATAGAAGCATATATACATATAATTATTAATTGTAAGTTGATAAATATTGTGCGAAACATCATAAGCAAGTGGCACAGTACATTTTACCAGCGATACAATTTCCACGTTTTGCGGGCAATTTTATTTTTATTGCATGCCAAACGGAACGATCTTTAACCCCTTAATTGCATTTCAGTCGCTACATCCGCAGTCGTGTCATTGGAAATTACGAACGTGTTATTTCCAATCGAATAGCGTAGAAGAGCATCCACTTCGAATTGCACCAAGATCGCTGTTAATTGAGATACTTCTTCTCTTCGACATACCCTACTTCTGTACTTTTTCTGTAATTTTGGATTCACCTTCATTTCCTCAAGACGTCAACGTATATAGAAATTTAACGAATGTATAGATCCTCGTAAAAGAGCGAAACGAAAAACGTTTTATATATTTCTCTTTCAGTCAGAGACAATGTAAGTTAAACAAAATTGTTTAAAAAAATATATATTATAATTTGCAAAGTTCTTACATATTTATTTGCTCATTTTTTTTTACATCATATGTATTTTCGAATATGCTTTCGCAGGAATTTTTTCGGCACTTTCGCTTTAGAAAGATGATCAAATAATACTCCTCCTTCGAAGGATCGTGAAACGTATAAGCGCTGTTGAAACTATTTGCCCGTGCCCTGAGATTTTGCTCGACGCGGATATTCGCGCTTGGACGGGAAGATAGATCCTTTTATCTTCTTTCCTCCCTGCTCCCCTCTTCTTCCCCGTCTATATCGCCAGAGAACCGGTCGGTCATCCGGACCGGAAGCACGGACCTTGGACCTCTCCTTCTTTTTTTCTGCTCTCTCGGGAGGCAGCGAGAGGAGGATCACCGCTTCGCGCAATCGCCCCGAGTTTCGTCCTCCTCATCTCCGTCGCTCTCTCTTCTTTCTTTCTCTTCTCAGCTTGTCCCTGTTCCTTCTCTTCGCGTTTTTATCCGTCTCCCCTTCCCCTCTGTCCCGCTCTGCTTCCTATCTCGACTCTTTTCCTCGTTCATCTCTGTCCCTCGAATAGGTATCCTGTTCCTTCAATTACTTTTACGTCCTTTTACCATCCACCTGTGCTATGTAACGGATACGTTTATACAGGGTGTCCCGTTGTCCAGTAAAATGCGCTGTCATTTTACTGGAAACAAACTTTTTTACGATTAAATTTTATAATGTGGGGTTTGAGGAAAAAATATGATTGACACCCTACTTTTATTTTTCATTTTTTTTATATTATACATTTTGCCGGCAAAATTTATTTTTTTTTTTTAATAGAATATAAAGTTATTTCTGTAGAAATAAAACAACCCCATCTGATGGATGGGAAGTTATCCTTGTAGAGGCAAAATAAACCAATCTGACGGTACCAAGTGTTGCAGGCTTTTTCTCTACAACACTTCGATCGTTCTCACCATTTTTGCACGTTTCGAACTTGTCGAAACTCGGTGAGGTCATGCTCAAGTCAAAAAGCTGGCGAACAAAAAGATTACAACTTGGCACCGTGAGATGGGATTACTTTACCTCTACAGTAATTTTCTATTTTCCCGCGGGGATGATTGGAACCGCACAGTCATGTGGGTTTAGTGAACCTACGAACTAGAATTCAATACATTAATAGAATCACAGTTACACATCACATGTATCAACGTTTTTTTTAAAGAGAGAGTGCAATAAACATTAGAGAAAAATGGAAGCGAGATACAATCCAATTTATTAATATTAAGAAAAATAAAAATAAACAATTGGTATGATTAAAGTAGGAGAGCAAAAGCTAACTTATTTTTATTTATATCTTTTAAACAATCAAATAATAAATTAACGGGCTCTTGAAATTCAATTAATAAAAACGATTAAAAGAGGGAGAATGAGAATAATACAAAAAAATGGCACGGTAATTAACGCGCTTTTATACAATATATTAGTAAATTACATCACAATTTATAAATGTATTAACTGTCAAGTTTGTCATACGTTTCGGCTTTATCCTTTAAGCCATATTATAAGTACTTCAGCGATGTTAAATAAATGAACTTCTTGATTACTTTAATCTTTGGGTAACCATATATTGTGAAATCGGGCCTAAGTGGGGCAACGATTAATGATAGTTATATGTTATACCGTAAAGTTGTTAAGTGGAGAACACATTTTACTTTGTGTAACTCATCCACTGCAACACGGATCGCAAGAGTAAAGTTTATAAGAGTTTAACGCAAACGCAGAATATAATAATACATTGAATTTAACAATTGAATTGTTTAAATTGTAATATTAAATTGTAATATCTCCAACTGTGGAGGTCAAATGTATAGTAAAGTGACGAAGAATAATGATACGAATCTAAGAGACTCATTCATTATATATAACAAATAAATAATATAAAAGAGCCAAACAGTATAATGTCAAATGAAGTAAAAAGAAAACAATTTACTGCCCGTATAAAAGTTATTATTTAAACTTACTTAGAATAGTAATATGATGTAGAAATTCCATGTTACCTTTTAATTATGATAAAACGATTGTTCATCAAAAGGGATCACTTTCCCAGGTATATTTTGCATTACAAAAAAATTTCGCTACATATTCAGCACATTTAAATATTAAAATAAAGATATTTAATAAATTTAATAAACATTTTGGCAACGATAAGATTGATTCTTTTCATACAATTCGAAATTTACGGAAAAACCGGTATGGTCAGAGAGATTCCCTGCGGTGCCTTTATATCTGGACACCCATTATATCGGGTGATATTTTAGGAAAAACCTTTTTTTTTTTATAACAACCTTGTTAAAATCCTGATCCCTGATCTGAGCGGATTCTATCTTTTATCTTTTCTTGTTTTTCAATAGCATGACGAGAACCTTAGTAAGAAAATGCCACGATGGATGATATCCGTTCGTCCTCTTTTAATTCCTTCTCTTTCTTATTCCTTTCTTTTCTGTCAAGAATCCGTTTTGTTGAACAGGAAGTAAGGAAAAGGAAGACTGGAAAAGAAAAGGGAAGAACAGAGAACGGAAATAAAAATTTGTTAGCCTTTGCCTTAACAGTGCGTGTCGCATGCTTCGGGCAGTTAAAAAGGCAGTTGGAAAGATGAGGGCGCTTAGCTGCCAAGAATTTTAAATCCATGTATGTGTAGGGACTGGAATAATCTGCAAGAATCTTATAAGAGATCTTGTGATCCCTATCCTCAATTATGGTTATTTGTGCACGATAAAATTAAATTCAAAATTAGTTATAGTAGAACATAGTAGAACTCGCAAAAAGACAAATTAGAAATATCATAAGTATGTGAATTAGATAAACAATATTAGATAGACATTAAAAAGCTTTATTAATGTTATATGAAAAGAAAAATTATTAATAAAATAAAATATAAAAATTGAGTAGGTTCCAAAGAAATAAATCTAAATAAGTAAGATATAAGCTACTAAGAACCAACACTAGATTTCTACGTGAAAAATCATTAACAAATTTATATGATGTAACTTCGGCAAATTTTTAATAACTGATTTTTTCCGTTTTGTTCAAATAGTTTGTGGCTCGAAAAAATTCTCAGATTACTAACGCGTGGGAGGAAAGGGGGTTGATAATTTTAGTCTAAATTTCAAGTTGAATCTCAATATTATACTTCCAGTAAATAAAGTACAGACGCTTCCATTAGCGAGAGGAAATATTTTAGAGGAAGAAGACTTCCGTGACTAATTTCCAGGACGTCGTGGAATATCACGGAAATGGGATATTATTCTCGACAAGAGGAAGAGATTGAGAAAAGAAGTTACACAACGACTCAGCCACTTTGAGTATCTTGCCGCGAAATCTTCTCCGAGAGCTTTTTCGCGCCTTCATCGTTCGCGAAATTTTTTCTCGCCGTGGAATATTTCGAAAGTGTCAAAGAACGGTGGAGCGCTTTTAAATCCGGCATATTTGTTTCGATATTTTTACGAGAAAAACAATAGCTCTTCGATGTAGATACTTCGATGTGGATACAGACATTTTTATTCAAGTTCCGCGTGTTATTTTTCCTTGTTTTTCTTTTAATACGCTATGCAGTCAATCGCTTTCTGTCGTACTGTTTCTCTTTCTCTGTCTTCTTTTCTTTTTCCTTTTTTTTTCGGTTTCTCTCTTCTCGCTTCTCTTCTCGCGTTTCACGCATACGCTCGCGCTTACTCTGGCATTCCTCACCGTCGAAATAACTATTATTACGAGTCGGATCCGGGACAAGAGACGACGATAGTCTCCTCCTTCCTTCTTCTCGTTCCTCTTATCCCTGCCTCATCCACCACCCGTGTACCTCGCCGAGCCCTCACAGACCCCCACACAGAATCCACGGGGCTTGTTTTATTCTCGCCTCGTATCGAGTCATCTCCGGCCGGTGGACGAACAACAGTCGGGACACTCGATGGTTTACACCGAGTGATAATTACAGCGAAAGTAGGTGAAACTCCGCTCGAAAATTGAATGCCATGCAATAACGGTTTACAGAATATAAATCGTCGTCGCGTGTTTCGTTAACGAAAACATATCGTGAAAACGTTGTCGAATTTTTCAATAAATGGATAACATTTTGTACACCACATTATGAATAATTATCAACATTTTTTAAATCAACGAATTAATTCAACTTAATTAATTCTTTATTAAAAATTAAATTCCCTAGATTAATCCTCATAATTTTATATACACACGCTTAATATAATATTTATATAAATTTTCATATTTTCTCAAATTTTTTTATCTTTATTCAATTTTTATCTCGTTAAATTTTCATCTCCTAATTCACGCATGCCTTTTCTTTACTTTTGCTTTATTCACGTCTCCATCCATTGACCCGCATCCGACTGACGACGAGTGACGAGCGGAGACATCCTATCGTTATTGCAGTACGACGATGGGTGGCTTTTATCAGAATGGGTGGCTACGAGACGATACGGCCGCGCCGCCAGCCGCACGCACGCACGCACCTACGATCGCATTATTCCATTACGATAAATAACCGGGCAGCCAATCATTCTTCGGCGTTACTTCCCCGGCTATTGGGAACACTTTTCCGTCGAGCGGATCAACACTTGTTTAACGCGGTCACTCGGGGCCTTCTCTTCTCTCGTCATGTT
The DNA here is from genome assembly GCF_001594075.2 of Trachymyrmex cornetzi. NCBI lineage: Eukaryota > Metazoa > Arthropoda > Insecta > Hymenoptera > Formicidae > Trachymyrmex > Trachymyrmex cornetzi. The sequence continues at coordinate 824,882 of NW_017297951.1, forward strand.
TGTCGCCTTCGTCGCAATAACGGCTGTCGTCGTCGTCATCGTCGTCGAGGTTCCTCTCATCGCGAAATGCATACCTCCGCCGATTCTATTATTATAGCCGCGCACTTCCTCCTCGACATATTTATACTCGTGCGGACGGATTTCGCGGCCGGTTTCTTTCCACGATCAGAGGCGTCATAGATTGTTCCGGCGCTTTATCACTGAAACCTTTTCATGTTATTATCGCAAGTAACGTCAGCCGATTCTATTAAATTTTAGATATCGATATGCAATATCGGATACGGCTTACAGTAATTAAGAGAAAATCTGTCATAATAAATTACTGAAAAACAAGATCAATAATTAATATATTATCATTAATTAATGTGATGTAATCGTATTTATAATTTGTAATTATTATGAACGCGACATATTAATATTAATATTGATATTTTAATACATATTAATATTTATAAAACGAAAGAGGGGAAGTAAATAGAACATATCCAAATTATATTTCATACAAAATCGACGGTATTTGTATTTTATTTTTATTTTAACTTTATCTATTGTTTTAACATGATTCTGCAGAAAATGTTCTTAATCGAAGATTCTAACTAATAAGATAAGATATCGGTATCGAAAATATCAGACCTAATCATTTTCGATTTTTCTTGTAGCGCGTCTCGTCTCTTCGTTGCCAAGTTCTTTGTAGATTTGTAATATCGATGTTGCTCAACGATTCGCGATCTCACGGACTAAGTGACGAGACAATACTATGTGAATTCACGCAATTCCTCAAATACAATCCTTACATAACGTCTAGGACAGTGTTACTCAGACAGTGAAAATAACACTTCCGTGAGAAATGACCTCATTTGTTAACTTGTTATTTTAACTTTTTTTCCCATCTTTCAGCTTTGATTAAAAGTCTTTTTTCTCGAAAAAGTGAAAAAAAATTATATTTTCATAAATTATTGCCGTTAATAGAATTTATCATTTATCCGTTATTTGTAAAATAATTTTTAACATTATTTATTTAAATATTAATATAATTTTTATTTCGATAGATCTTTTCAAATTAAGTTATTTCTATCGATGATATTTTCGATATTAAAAATATTAGAATTAAGTTGTAAATATTTCAAGATATAAACATAATTTATAGAAAAGATGTTGAAACTAACCAGCTGACATTCTCGAATGTATTTTCAAAAATTGCGTTGAAAAAAGGAAAGTCTGTAATTTTTAATAGGTATAAATAAAAAATTCAACAAACATGATAAGTTTATTATACGAGTTTTCATTTTAAAAAATTAATTAATTAGTTTTGTACATATTTAAATGGCTGTAAAATATTAATCATTAGAATTATTAGCATATTTTTTAAAATAAAATTTACAAACATTCTGTTAAATTTTATTTATATCCATTAAAAATGGTACTTTCTTCTCTTCAATGCAATTTTTTTTTTTTTTTAATTGAATACATTCGAAAATAACAGCTAATTAGTAGTTTCCTTCCTGTAGGACACTCTGTATTAATTACGACTTACAAATTGTAAATTTCCGGAAGATAGAAAAGAGCGTGAAATGTTTCGTGCATTTAATGTGACATTTGGCTGTTCTAAATAATTCCTCATAAAGCTCGATCGAATCATGTCTCTTCAATACTCATGTAATATCGATTAATACCGAGCCGGTCGGTCACGTGGTCTACTGAATAATTTTACGCGAATCTATTTTGATGTGTCGACCATCGTTTATTCATACGACTGACGTAAAACTTTCCGCTATCTGCGCGCCGCCGGGTCGGTGCATATACGCCCGACAAAATAGTTTAGCATACTAATTACTTTTGGTCTGTAGGTCGCGCATTAAACCGAGCATGCTCGTCGTGTTGCACGAATGATCGTGCAATAGAAAGTGTTGCACATGCATGAACTATCGTTGCGCTGCTATGCTTTTTGCTAAACTATGCCAAACAAGTTATATTATAGGCATATATAGAAGCAATTTCAGTATGTACTTGATCTTTTTTTCTTCACAAAGATTTTATTAAGTCTCTTTCCGGATTGAAGAAAAAAAATTAGGTTTAGGATTGGGTTCAGATATTTCTTTATAAATGCGCTTGTATATATGTATATATATTCGAAAAATTATAAAGCCTAGAAATGAGTAAAAAATTAAGGTGTTAACTTACAAAAATTATCATTTACCATAAAAAAATGAATCCAGTTTAGCCATTTTAATAAATTAATCCATAAAGGATAATACGCAAAAAAATCTGAAACTAATGCACACACATTTAAAGATATCTCTTTATATACTTCTCTGATTATTTTTATCTTATACTTCCACGTCCGTATGTCCCATGAAAGCATTTTTGTGTTCGATGATTCACGCGTGATTTTTCATTACAGGAGGGAAGCGAAATAGATACAGTTGAGTTGAGCATTTGAGTGTTAAGTAAAATAGAGCGAAGGGGTGACCGAAAATTCGGTCGATTTTAGCACGGCTCTCGAGAGTGGGTGATCGCCGTGTCGCACTATTGTTTCTCATTGCCCAGCGGACGCTTCCTGTTGGCAAGCACTTCCTAGTGGCGTATTTATACACGCTACTACCAGACGCAGATCCGCGTTCCTGGTACACACCGACCGTGTCCCTTCCCCTGTGTCGGCGCGATTCCTTTGGCTTATATTAGGCGCGATCGTCTCCCGCGAGCCGTACGCTCGAATCTCGAGATCTCGATTTAGCAAGATGGGTCTCCTACGAGCCAATAAACTCGATAAATCCGGAACGTGTGTCCGTTAATACAACATACCTGAGTGAGTTAGCACGTATTGTTACATGGAAATGTAGCGTTTCTTTCTTTTTTTTTCTTTTTAAATTTAATTGCTCTAATCTCCTAATTTTTGGTACGACCTTATTAAGAGTAAATTAAATTGTTGCTTCTTAATTTATTTCAGTTCCAATAATATTTTATGTTACTTGACTGTAAATAAACGTGCAGTCGACAATTGAAAAATTCGATCGCCTTAGCCATTAAATTTTTACGAATTACGTTCGATTGTATATTTATCTAGAGAGAAGCCTAATTAATTAAAAAAAAAATTGTAATTTGTTCAATGACTAGTGAAAATACGTTTTCATACTGTTCGGATTATCAACTTAGTTTTTCCGAAAAAATATTTACGGAAATTTATAGCTAATTTCTAGAGATTTTCTCGCCTATCCATCTTTGTATTTTTTTCTTTTTCAGTTTTGAGATTCCAAACTTTTTTAGTAATCTTCTTAAAAAGGTTACGGTTTCTATATTATTTCCTCTTTAAGTTTATTATCTTTTTCTACATTTTCCAGCATTCTGACGATATTAGCATTAGCGCTATTGTATTGGTTTTGTTCTTTTATTTAGAAATTTTTCCTGCCTATTGTTATTTTACTATATGTGATTTTCTATCGGTAAATAACAATACTGATGCTAAAAATCGATAATGGTTCTTTCATGTACTCTTTGACCTTTTCTGTTAAATATTGTCTGTAACGAATTTTTGTAACATATGGATACTAACATATTTTACAGCTGTCTTACAAGTTTAAACAGGTTTAAACATGAATGAAATCTAACTTTGCCTGTTGCTAAAATTAAATAATTACAAAATATTTTTGTTTAAAGATAATAATTAGATCGATTAAAGCAAATTATTTTACTGCACTTTATATAATAATTTATAATTCTACTAAAATAATTGTTTTTTTAATAATCTGATATTAAAATATTATACATAATATGTCATGCTGGAACAAATGTGCAACTAATAGCTGTAAGTTTATTATCGCTCAGTCTAATGTGAATTTAACGTGCAGGTCATTAAAAGCAACCGCAGGGAGTGTATTTTGTCGACACGTTATACAAACACGTCTTTCTTTCTCTTCCTGACTTTGCTCCGAATGCTCTGCATGGATGCACATGTTTGCATTTATGTTCTTAAAAGCGAACTTATTGATCATTTTTTCGTTTTTTATTTTTTTCTTTTTTTTATCTCTACAAAATATACGTCTTTTAATATCCCAAGAACTGCTTTCGAATGCTTCTATGACGAGTCGCAATGGGAATTTTATCTCTTTTATCTCTTATCATATCGCAATTTTCAAACGTTTGCGAATCGTTGAAATACAAACGATTCTTAAGAGAGAAGTCTTATGAGTCTTTAGAAGTAAAAAAAATAAGATGTTTTTAGAAATTTTTTTAAAGAAAGTTATTTGTTTAAACATTTTGAAGTTTTTACATACAAAAGACATAAGGTTTCATGATTATCTCTAAATTTTTTTTATATTGGGCTTCTTCAACTATTATGATTTAACTAATAATGAATCGAGATTTATGAGAGCTTTCGTTTTTGTCCTAAGAGACTGGTATAAAAATATCGAAATATATTTTACTCGTTTAAACATTGTGTTTGATACAGAGTCTATAAAATGCCTCGAAATATATAAAAACATAATAAAATAGTAAAGTAAAATTAAAACTGGAAAGTTTATACTTTTACTTTGACTTGTCATTTTGTTATTTTTATTCTTTGAGACATTTTAGAAGTTCTGTACCACAAACAACATTCAACGTAAAACAAACTTTCCTAATTTCAAGCCAACAGGATGTAAGTGAAAGCTCCCAAAAATTGCAGCTTATTAGTTAAACCATAATGGCGGGAGGAGACGGAGCCGAATATAAACGCAAAAATTTAGAGATAATCATAAAATATATATCTTTCATGTATAAAAAAATCAAAATGTTTAAAAAAACAGATTTTCTTAAAAAAAATTTCTAAGCACACTTAATTTTTAACTTTTAGACGAGACTTCCCTTTAAATAGTACCTCTTTTATACAGTTAACAATTCTAGAGAAATTGATTTTTTTATTATTATGTATATTCGTCTGACAAAAATGAATATTTCCTGAGGGAAATAGAAATAAAGAGTACAAGTGTGAATAATGGACCATTAAATCTTTCTGAGATGTCGAATGCATTGGGCGTCTTGAATAGCCAAAAGCAAAAGAGAAACATAGAGAAAAACACTATACAGAAGAGTGGGGAGAGAAACGGAAGAGTGCCTCTAAGAGGAATGGAAGGAGCAGGCTGTTTCCCATGACGAGAGAGTACTGACGCTGAGGGTAAACCAGGCTTTTTATCGACTTCCGGCGTTACTTGCATGCACGTGCATCTGAGGCCACACGTTGTTCTCTTTGTGGTCGTCAGGGGTTCTCAGTCGGGTAACGTCTACTGCGCGCGTAACAGGTTGTCGATTTCTCGTCGTAGCTGACTACCTCAGCATTCCCGATACACACAACCTTAGTACTACACATGTGGGTGCGGATACCTTATTTGAACGTGAATAAATCCGTAATAATCCCGGACCCTCGGGATAGTATTTCGGAAAGAGATCATTCAAGGAAGTTCTTGGACTGGAACACGTGAGATTATCTCGAGCGATCAACGGGTACGATACCTTGAGTGCTAATTGTTAAAGACCGTCCCTTAATAACAGCGCATGCTGGACCTTTCGGTCAAACGCCTTTCGCGACTGTGTGTGTGTGTGTATATCGTGCGTGTCTCTGGTGGCGAAGTAACATGTGGAACACCGCTCGAGGGCGACGCGGTTCCAGAACGTATCTGCGTCGAGATCTTCGAAACGAGCAGCGCTCGCCCGCTCAAGAGCATTGCGGCGCGATCGCTTCCGTCTCGGTCGAGATGCGAGATACAGCCTTGGTGTTTCTTCGCGAGTTCTTCATTTTTCTTCCGCCAGAGAAGGAATGAGGGTAAATACCGAGAGATAGAATCGCCATAATTATGATAACGTGTTAAACACAACGATTATTTATATTCCACGCCATTCTCCGTACACGTGATTCATGTTGTCGCATAATTATACAGTTTGCCGCATATTCTTTTGTCGTTGCGTCGTAACGACAAAAAAAAACCTGAAATTTTGATCTTGAAGTATCGGCAAGATCCATGCAAATTAAACTAGATCGGCGCGCAAAGCGGACACGCGTAAAGACAAGTTGTTTTCCCCGGAATCGGCGATCGTGCGTAGCGAAACGCGTCTCACGGAGACGCGTGCGAAATCGCCAACAGGTGTTGCCGGCGTAATCGCCGACGTATGATTTTATATACCTGACGGCGATCATGCGTAATTGCACCGCAATTTATCGCGGCAGTCGCGGCGCACGCTCGTTACAAGGAGACCTGCAGATTTAAACTCGATCGCGCTTCCTTTTGAAATATTGTTTGCATTACGATCTATAAAAATTCCTGTGTATCTATATTTAGCGCTTGGTCTTTCCTGCACTACATTCTCTACTAAAGCTTAAATTTTCCAATACTTTACGTGTTTTTCCAAGTAATCTTGAAATTAAGTCTCTTGATAAAAAAAAAAGAGAGGTACTTTCTTCTTATACACGGAAAAAATGATTTTACTGAAATACCTAAATACAGATCTGAAAATAATTTTGTTGGAATAGCAAAATAATTGTGTGGGAAACATTCAAATTGATTGCAAAAATATGAAAATTTTTTTACAACGTTATCACAAGCTTTTAACCGTCTAGACAATTATTTTGAAAGTCTAACAAAATTATTTTTAGATCTGTATTTAAATTTTTAGGTACTTCCTGTGCAAAATTATTCTTTCCATGTATAAGTGAGAACAACCTTCCAGGTTTGTTTTTCCAAGAGATTTAATTTCGAGGTCACTTGAAAAGTATTGGAAAATCTTTTAAGGGCTTTTAATGAGGAATATAAAACTCTAAAGTAGATCTTTTGCAATCCGTCTCGTGTAATAGGCTGAGCAATGGTTATTTCCGACTTGTGGCGATCTCTCGTTGAATTTCCACAAGGTAAACATATCCCGGACCATACCTGACATGTCGACATTGGCGGGCAGGTGCCTCGAAACTATCAGCCAGAGCAGAGAGAAGGAAACGAATCTGGAGGGAACGACGGCAGTGAGTGTCGAGGGCACAGAGGAAAGAAGCAGGAGACGAATGAAGGAAGGGGGTGGTGAACGAGAAAGGGTCACTGACACGTCGTCGAGTCGAGTCGTTTTATCGGTCGAGTGCGCAGCCCACATGGTTTAAGCTACGTCCACGCCGTCCTGCTCCCTTTTCATTCTGTGCCGAGATTCGATCTCTTGCCTGGTCTTCTTTTTACATTTTCTACATTAAATTAATATGTATTTTTCGTGATTGTACGCATGAAGAACAGGAGGTAATAATTGAATTCATTTGGCAGACACGTGAATTCACATGTTATTTCGCATATTTCACAAGTGATGCATTTAATCAAATTCGAAATCAAATTTTTTTTTCTTGGTAATAAAATCAATTTAATCTGATCTCGCGATTTTCTAATCTTCGTCATATATTTTGGTCAATTAAATATTTTTAATTAAACATCCTTTTTAAAACGTGATTTATTCGAAACTGTCGAAGAGACAGATATATTCATTAATTAACACTTCTGGCTGTTACTATTCTAAAATTTGTCGAAGATCTTCTTAGACATATAAATAATAATCGGTTTGAAATAAAATTGTAAAAAATATTTTTCTTTGAAGACGAATTACTCAAGTTTTATAAGGTCTATATTTATATGCAATAAGCAACCTCGATTTTTATTTTATCTTTATTATTAGTCAGTTATAAAAGATTTTCGAAATATATTACGTCATTATCGCGAGGAAGAAAATATTTGACGATATCTGACGACAACTGTATTTCGATTCATGATCACTACAGTTTTTATTTATCCAAGTTTTATTTGCGCAGTTTTTTAAGTAACGTCACAGTATCTTGTGCAGCTGAGTAACCAGTGCGCGAAATTTTAAAAATACTAAGCTTTAATACTTCGATAATTACGGGCTACATTCATGCCAGTCATAACGCTGCGCAACATACGAAGCGAGATACGAAGTGAAATGAAGACGAAAAGACAGATGTAAATTATTTTAATTGGAATATTTATTATATGTATATAACATTGCAAAGTGATTCTTGTTTTATTTCCGATTTTAATTTGACATTAGTAAATTTAACTCTTTTATTTGATTTACCTAACGTATTAACAAATCAAATTTTTAAAAAATATGAAGCTTTAGAATGTTATAATTTCTCATTTACGATTCTACGTTTTATTAGGCAAATTAACAAGTAACAAATTATCCGGCAAGTATAATAGGGATCATTGTAATTATATTTAATTAAATCGCGCCGGGTCAGGCAACCGCACGCGACTTAATTCCGCTGCGTAATCGTGGATTTTTTCAACATCCTGTGCTTCATCGGGATTTTTTCAACTCACGAGTCCGGGTTATCATTGGATGTCGCAAGAGTGGCGCCACACTGTTACAAAAGTCGTTTTCCAGCTGAATGCTATTATTTCATCCCACATTTCTTTCGCCACAAGCTAAATAGATAAACGGCATTTAATTTTATTGAAGATGTAGAACAAGTCTCCCCCGAGTCTACAGATTATCTAACGAGACAACAAATTTTTTACACAGTTGCTATTATGACTAACGATAAATTATGATGAATCTAACTAACGATAAATTATGATGAAAATGTATTTGGAACTTCGTAAAGTGGAAAGAATCGTCGCACCATAAAAATCGATGAACTAGCGCTTGCGAAATAAAAAACGATTTTCCATCGTCCGGCGTTGAAGACGCGATATTTTTCTTGCCGATAAAGGCTTATCTTGGGACTCGCTAATGTGCGTTGCAAGCGAAATTATGTGCATGCGCACAGGTGGAACACTGCTGCGTTATCGAATATTTCGTAACTTGTGTCTGTAATAGTCTGTATGGAAATGAAGTGTAACAGGCGGGATGAATAGAGAGGGGAAACAGAAAGAGAGAGAAAAAAACGGAAGAAGCACATATACAGTCATGTGATAAGTTTTTCGAATTATCCTATAATAACGTCGAAAGAAATTACTGAATGTTCAACGTAGGAAACATTGGAATTTACATAACGTTTACATATATTTACATATATTTACAAAATATACAAAATAGCTATTTGCACTGGTAAAATTTTATAAATAATGCACAGCAAAAAAAAACATTTTATATTTGTGTTAGAAATGGCCCATTCAAATTCTTGTAAAAATTTTATGTTGAATTTTTTATATATATATTGAAGTATTAATTTAACATTTAATGTGATTTAAATATTTTGTGTTAAATTGATATTGATATTGAATATTTAATGTTAAACTAACACAATTTATAAGTAAATGTACAAGTAACACAAAAATAATATGTTTTAAAATGTAAATTCTAAGATACATGAATAAAATACGTATTAATTTAATATATCATAAATGTTAATTTTACTGAAACGTGTTGAATTTGACACAAATTTTCTAACTGCGATATTTAATCAAATATATGTCTGAATTATCGACATTGAATTACTGATTAATCTTAATCGTACGGGAAGCTCAATATAGATCAGTAATAATTTCTGGATTCGATGATTCCACGAATGAAGAATCCTTGATTTAAATATTTTAAATGATACGCGTATCTTTGTGTGTAGCAGGTAAAAGAAAGAACCGAGGGGGTAACCACTAGCTGAAATATTGTCCCACAGATTACATGACATCATATGATTTCATCTGATTACAAATAATTTTTTTCACTACATATCTAAGTCATTTGACAAAATATACGAATTTATTTAATATTATACAATGATTTATCGTGGTTGCATATGTAATTATCGGATTATACATAGAGATTTCATATGAATTTTATAATGATTTCGAGGAGTCTGTTCCACGACTACATTAAGTGGTGGTTACCCCCTCGGAAAGAACCGAAAAATGTTCAATCGGAAGAAAGGTGAAACTTGCCGAAAAAGTTGATCGATCGATATCTCTTCTGTTAATACAGTTGCTCTCGTCATGAAACGTCGAAAAATCGAGGCCGCTAAGGAATCTCACGAACACGTTATGTTATATCGGTCAATATAAGCGCCGGTTGCGCACCTGTAACGTCGCTTTCGCACTCACAATCTCCGAAATTCCGTATACCTCGACGAATCTGAAGAAATCGAACGCAGACGGACAGTAAGCTCGCGCAATTACGTATACGCTTGCGTTTCAAGAAGACGAAGTGGAAAAATAATTCTTGCGTACAATCTATTACCGTAATATTTTCTGTGAAAACATCGTCAAAATTCCACGGAGATTTTGCAATTTTACAACGTGGCTATCTATTATTACCACATCAGTTATTAAGAGGTTTCTTCAGGACTATATGATCGAATTTTCCTCGACTACACAGATATAGGATAGTTTTGCGGAAGTGTCTAAAAATATAACTAGATATATAGATCTGAAAATAGATAATTTTATTGGATCATCAAAATAATTATGTAGAACGCTCAAACTGATTATTATTATGTCTACTGTTAGATATCAAGAGAACAATAACAACTCAATTTCTTAATCACTTAAATATAATTTTGTTATTTTTAATTTTCATGTACGTTAAAATGTAAATCAATCTAATATTTCTGTAGTTGGTTTCAAAGTAAACAACGTCCATTAACGTATGCATTTAGTAAATAATGAATTAAATTCGAGTCGAATACATGTTTTTAAGTTAAATTATTTAATTTTACTGGTTTAATATTAGGTGTACAACTTTGCTTCCGCCGTTTTTTTTTCCAAAATGCAAGGCTTTAATGTAAAAAACTGGTTATACATTTATGATTCAAAGTATTGTCCATCGCTGGCCACTACTTTCTCCCATCTTTCGGGCAGCGTACGAATCCCGCGTCGAAAAAACTGCTCATCTTTTGAGGCGATCCACGAATCGATCCAATTTTTTACTTCTTCATAAGACCGGAAATGCTGGTCAGCCAGGCCCTGTGCCATTGATCGAAACAAGTGATAGTCAGAGGGAACGTTTGGGGAATACGGTGGGTGGAGTAGGACTTCCCATTTCAACGTTTCCAAGTATGTCTTGACCACTTTCGCAACATGGGGTCGAGCATTGTCATGCTGCAAAATCACTTTATCGTGTCTCTCGTTGTATTGTGGCCGTTTGTCTTTCAATGCTCGGCTTAAACGCATCAATCGCGTTCGATACCGATCGCCTGTGATTGTTTCAGTCGGTTTTAACAGCTCATAATACACTACGCCGAGCTGGTCTCATCAAATACAGAGCATAACCTTGGAGCCGTGAATATTCGGTTTGGCCGTCGACGTGGAAGCATGGCCGGGAACTCCCCATGATTTTCTGCGCTTGGGGTTATCGTAATGAACCCATTTTTCGTCCCCAGTCACAATACGATGCAGAAATCCCTTCCGTTTTTGCATTTCAAGCAGCTGTTCACAAGCAAACAAACGCCGTTCAACATCTCTCGGCTTCAACTCGTACGACACCCAATTTCCTTGCTTCTGAATCATTCCCATGGCTTTGAGGCGTTTTGAAATGGCTTGTTGAATCACTCCCAATGATCGTGCCAATTCTTTTTGATTTTGACACGAGTCTTGATCAAGTAATGCCTCCAATTCTGCATCTTCGAAAACCTTCTCTCTTCCACCGCTATGCCGGTCTTCGACGTCAAAATCACCGTTCTTGAAGCGTTGAAACCACTCACGATACGGTCTTTCACTAATAGCGGCCTCACCATAAGTATTTGAGAGCATTCGATGAAGCAGAGCATTCGATTCATATTGAAGCAGAAAATTAAAACCTTCCTCAAATGACGAGAATTTGGTTCGTAAACTGACATTTTCAACTTTATGATGCAGACACAAATTGACTAATGTTTCTATGGGGTTATGTTGACAGATGCCCAAGTTTATTGTATGACGTCTATTTATTTCGACCACCACTTACCGCTAAAGCCATTTATAGGAAAACGGCGAAAGCAAAGTTGTACACCTAATAAAATTAATCACATATTGAGTAGAAGCAGTGACGATTTATAGAAATAAAAATAACTCAAATTAGGTATAATTTGACATTATAAATTTAATAGCGTAGAATATCAAAACTTTTTACTGCATTGCTCATCATGTTTGAAATTCATATAATTATTTTGATATTACATTGATGATTATATAATGGTTCAAAAAAATTATCTTCAGACCTGTACTAACTAAATGTTTAGACACTTTAACAAAATTATTGTTTCAATGCGTGGGAAGGATTCCGTTGTAATCTTTCAAGATCATGTGAGTTTGAGAATCAAACTGCGATTGATATAATTTCTATCGGAATAAATTCAACTGTGTTGAAGAGTTTGCATTCTTCGGACACGATCCGCTCCCGACCGAGTAAATTCCAACATCCACCATTATCAATATTTAATGAAATAACAATCTCACCGATTTCCACGGCGAAGCGCAAGATCTCGCGGTTTATCAGCGGCCGATCGGAGGTTTCGACAACGTCGTGCTATCTCCGTTCTGATACATGAAATTATCTCGTACTTTCCGTATCGGCACGACACGTTCGCGGCGCGACGTGGAAGCGGCGGTAAGGTTTTCGCAATTCGGATCGACCATGATCGCGAAGATTCGCTTCCGCCTCGAGGGACGATGCACGCGCGCACGTCATGATTAAGTCACTTTCTGTTTTACGCGAGAAGCACGAGCACGTGATAAGCGCACGTCGATAATGCACGTATCTCGATACTTGTCGTGCGTCAAACGCATAAATACTTGGAAGTGCAACGCGAAGGGTCCAACAGATTTTATCGACGATGTCAGAAATGTCGTTTGCGTTTGACAAGTTAAGGAAAAAGGAAACATGATGACGTATTCGATATTTTTTTTTTTTTTAGAAATATTTCAAACGTTCTAAGGTTTTTAAAAAATTGTAATTTTTTCCTTTTGGAATATGTGCTTTAATTATTCCAATATCTAAACATATAGTTAATTAAAAAAATTTCCCGATTAGATAGTCTGAACGAAAGGTACAAATAAAAGAATGAAAATATTATCTACGTTACGTAGAGAACGAAAGAAGTTCCATCGCTACTGAAAGGAAAAGACCGAAAGAGGATGTTACCGCCTCTCGAGTGAAGAGTAAATGGGAAATTATTTGGATTTCTGATTAGATAAAGAACGTGGCGTATCTGATTATCGCGCTGTTTCAGTTGCGCGACCTTAACTGCGTCCGACTGTGGAATGAAAATTGTGTGAGGGAAAGAGAGAGTGTGAGGTTGACGCCATTTATTACATCGCGCGACTGGTTCACCGGTTCGTTAGTTAAAAAGTTCCGAGAGTGGAAGTTGATAGTGGTGCTCGTGATTGAAAAGTCGTACGAGTGTCTTCCGTGTCTTTTTCCACGCGACCTTGGACTGGTCGGTGAACTCGAGTATTCTCGATCATCGCAAGCTCGACGCTTGCGTCACGTTCTCGCAGATTCACGAGCAAGTTGGTGAACTAAGTTTCCAGCAAGAACAAGTTATTAGACGAGGGATTTTCTAACCACTTGAAAGTTTGAGGTCCGTTTTTCTTCATACTTAACGCGCCAAACTTATTTTCATTCCTCTTTCATCGCAATTTTTTAATTCTTATCGTTGAACGCAAGTTGCAATATGTGTTGTAAATCTAGCCTTTTGTTTCAATGATTAAATCAGCGATTCCTAAATTAACCTTGCAAATAAATTTTATGGTGAAATGAGACGTAACGTATCTAATCTCCAATAAATTGATTGTCGTCAGAAAACTAAAAAACTTGTCATTTAGATGGACAATCTTTGCAGACGCATTTCTATGACTAAAAAATGGTAACAAATAGTTACTGGCAGATATTAAATATATTTAATTTATTAAAATATTAGAATCTTCTCATATAAATAACATTTTAACGTTTTAAAAACTTAATCAGTACTTCCAACTTTTTCTGAAAGAGAGTATATCTTTCTGTACAAACATTACCTACTGAACGGAAGTTATCTCAACTATTTTCTAACTGTCGTGCGGCGTAATTTCAATGTTTCTAGCTTACATTCTTTTATCCGGCAAGACAACGCTCGTACAGTGCGATATGTTCGCATGAGGAGTGCAGACGGATATTTACGGAGCGTCCCGTTGTAACAAAAGCGAAGGGAGGGCAAACGAGAACGAAGGAGAAGGAAGGCGGTGAGGAGAGGAGAGGAGAGGAGAGGAGAACGTCGTCGTACGTTCGGCCGCTACCGCGCATTCGTTCCGTTGCACTTCTCTCGACTGCTCGACTTTCTCCGGTCGATCTCGGTACCGCTCGGAGGCCAGCTTGCGGAGCACCCGGATCCGTGTTTACGCGTGCAACACGCGTAACGCACGATTACGCGGCCAGCGCGTAACTCGCGGCGCGGCCGCGTGACCGCCGATCGCCATCGCCGGTGGTGCGCAAAGATCGACGACGACGATAACGTGAAAATACCACCGCGCATTTTTGTTTGGCGTTAATGAATTTATCTTTTGTACCAACGCCAGCACTTCATATGCAGTAATCCTAATCTCCGTTCCTCCAAAAATAGGGAAGATCCGAAGCGAACAGATATTCGCCAGCTGTACACAAGTAATAATTGTTTCGATTTTTTAAAAGTTCATGTATCTGCAAATCTATCATAAGGTCATCACAAGCATCAAATTTATTCAAATTATATTCTGAATTCTGCAGTATTGAAGTTTATAGTTACTTCAATCAAGATTATGAAATTAAAAAAACAAATTTGGTTTACTTGTTATATAAAATCGCTTCTTCGATCAACTTTATAATGTTCTTTAAAAGAAAATTCATTCTTGTTTTCAGTACGTATTTAATGAATTCTTTCTAAAATTTGTAATAAATATGTTAAGATTATTAAGAAGATATATATATATATATATTCATTGTTAAAGATAATCATTACTAAGAAAGAAAGTTGAGTACTTTATTTTTCTTAGCAATAGAATATCTTTCTGTGTGTGTGTTACAATTACCAGTAATAATTCGTTAATATTAATTCCAAGTAATGTAATGTACTTTTTATTACACCGAGGGCTACAATTATTTCATTAAAACACATTCTTAACGTTTAAATTGCCGTGGTCGATCAGATTTCTTACACTTACAAATAGAAGATACGGGGATGTGATAAGATTACTCGATTATCTACACTAAGAAATGTTTTGGTGCAACCATTTATTTTATTTATATATGACTAAAAAACTTCCTTATTTTTTTATTAAAAAATCGTGTTGTTTTAATAAAAAATTTAATTGGAATAATCAAATTTTGATTATACAACACAATTTTTAAATGAAAAGTTCAGAAAGTTTTGTTAATCACACGTCAACAAAATAAATAGTTATTTATACCAAACATTTTTCTCTGTCTATATGACTGTACAAAGAAGGAAACTATTATTTCTTTTTCCGTAGAACCGTGTACGAGTAGCGTTAAGAGGCGGGTCAACAGCGTCATCGCTGAAGCATCGGTAACGCGTCATGCACCGCGAATGTGTTTCCTTATTGCGGCTTATCTCTCTGTAATCGTGGCTGCGACGATATTCGGACTTCGCGGAAACTTCCACTTTCCGCAAAGAGTCCTTAATTCGCTAACCTTCGCGAATAACGCAGAAATGAAAATCACGATTTTATTTTCTCCCGTATTATATATCATTTTTTAATACTGTGATATTCCCTTTGTCTCAGTTGAAGAGATAGCTTAAAATCAACATACAAATATTATTCAACCTGTCGGATATTATTTTTGAAGAGTTTGTTGACGTTATCTATATAAATTTATTTTATAAATCTGTCTATAGATATTTCAAATAAAATCGGAGTGATGCTGGAAGCTGTATTATCAATAGCACTGTTTTATCGCCAAAGTAACATCCAACGCAAGTGACGGATCGATTGTCACAGTAAACAATGAACGTTGACATTTGAAATCCTGTATTACAACAATATCTAACTGGCATATCTAGTATGTATAAATCATCCGTAAAGGTTTAAAGTGCGGCATAAAATTGACAATAAAATTGCGGACTTTAAGCGAAGCGAATAACCGATGACTTGCGAAGAGATGAGAATATCGAGAGCGAAAAAAAAACGAATATAAAAAAATCTCGACGAGAATGCCTGTTTTTTTGTTAGAAATAAATAACGCGTTATACAACGGAAAGGATGGTTTTGTTAAAGTATCTAAAAATTTAGTTAAATATATAGATTTAGTTAAAAATAATTTTGTTGGACCATCAAAATAATAATGTAGGACATTGTGTAGGAGATTCCAACTGGTTGCTACAGAATGTCGAAATTTTTAGTATCATTACTCATCACACTTGAAATTCTTACGTAATTATTTTCAAATCTGTATCTAGCTAAATTTTTAAATACTTCAGCAAAATTGTTTTTTTTTTCGTGCACTAGGAAAAAAAATTTAGTACCTTCAGCAAAACTGTTTAGTTGAGGCATTTTTAACAGCGACCAAATATTTGGTTTATGGAACAAAAAATTGAGTTGTTTTTGCGAAATAATTTCTCTGCTTTGTAAGCGATAATACGTTTCGATCAAATGTTCGTTGTTGCAACAAAATCTTGGTTCATAGAACAAAACATTTTTCCTAATGATGTAAAAAAAAAAAGAAAGAAAAACGTAGTAAAGAGACGAAAATAGATCTCGGATGTTGCGAGAACCATCAAAAAGCGCTATCGCCATTGCAATGTCCGCTAATTACCGCGTCGGTTTACATATCTCGCATTGGTATATATTGCCATATTAATCATTCGCGCGCGCGGTAGTACGCCGCCTCGACATCGGCGGACAAAGACAGGGACCGATAAAGCGTCCACGTGCGTGCTCGCATGCGAGCGGGCGAGCCGGAGAGTCGAGAGAGAAAGAGAAACAGGAAGTGAAGGAACCCGGAAGGGTACGGAGCGAGAAGGAAGAAACGCAAAGCGGGTGTCCGACAAAGAGAGAGAGAGAGAGAGAGAGAGGAGATAAGGCTCTCCTTCGCGTTCTTGAGCGTTATACATGATAAATCTTAAATCCTGGTTCGCGAACGCGCACCAAGGACCTTCCTCTTCCTCCTTCCACCGCGCGCGAACCGATTCCTCGTACCTCCTTGTACGTACCTTTTCCTGGTTGTATTTTCAGACATGCACCTACACGAGGTCGCAAACGTACGCGCACACACATGGACACACGTCATCCGCCGTCGCCTCAAGCGTGCATCGATACCCGTTACTTTTACTCAAATACTTAATTGGTGGACAGTGAATAGGTAGCACTGTGCCACGCGATATTTTTCCCAGGTTCCATCGCGGCACGCGATCGTTCATGAAACAAAATAAAATGATTAACAGAATTGCGCGAAAATATATAATTAGGAAAATAAGATCGTTTCTGATACTATAAAAAACCGCGTCGTTATTTTAAATATCGACGATATTGCGTCAATAGCATGGTTCTTTAATTTCTTGCATGACTCATTCGTCGCACTGTTACCCGTTAACCCGCGTCGAGATAGCATTCGTAGAATTATTTTTTATCATCTAATTCCTCAGGGGCTACGATAACTATCGCTCGTGATTAGACTCGCTTTCCGAATAACCGTTTTAGATCGTACGGTTCTTATGGGCGACTATTATGTCGCGCTGGGAGCGTGACACACGGACGTGTGTTGGCGCCGTTCACGCTTAATTATATCGACAGACCGGCCGGTCTGCTCTAATGAATGATCAGCGCGTAATCGACGAGAGCGATCGTTATCACGCGGTATCGTATTATTAATGCACATTAATCGTTATGATCGCACGATCATTTCGCGCGATATGACGAACAAGTCGAAACTTGCCTCCGCTTATTGACGCACGGCGGCAAGGCTTTTTGCCTTTCCCGATCTTGCGAAACCGTCTGTGCGCGTTTCATCCGTCGTTGCGCATCCGTCTATACGTACGTGTGCGCTCTTCTGCGTGCGTGTGCGTGCACACATCTGCGGATGCGTGGTACTTACCTACTTCCTTCTCCACCCGAGGAGACACCCGACGTCAGAGCTAAATTGTTACACCGTTCGGACTGTAATTTCTTGCGAGATCATCGTCTCGTTCCTCGTCGATATTATTAAAGACGCCTCTCGTGTTCATTATTGTATTAGGTCCTTGAACATTATAATTGCTCCATTAATATTTTTCTTCTTTATGCAGATTTTTATCGTGGATTTTTATACATCGTGAGAAATTGATTATTTTATCGCGAGGATGTAAAATATACCAGATAGGAATACATAGGTATATCTATCGACAAATATATTTTTGATAAAAATCTTATAAACTAATTTAATTATTTATTAGTGATTGGTCGTATACACATGTACGTTGAGAGAAAAAATATCTGTAATTATCATAATTTAATTATAATTTATAGTTATTTTTAGGACAATTCTATATTTATAGTTATTTTAGCCACGCAAATAATGGTCACACACTACTTAAAAAATTTTTAGTTTTTTCATCACATAAATATAGTGAATTTAAGAAATAATTACATTCAGTATAATTGCATTTACTGAACAAAAATATTTATGTACTATTTATATCTTGATATTTTATTACATTAATATTTAAAATTATCATAATTTATAGTATGATTTTTTTATGTTTAAGAGAATTATACATGTATATGTTAATACTGACATTGTAATAGTATAATAACCATAAAAATATGGAGCTCCTAACCATAACTATTCTACTATGCAATTTTTATCAGAAATATACCAAACGCTTGGACTCCCTCAGTAAATGTACTATTGTAACGTATTATTTGTTACGACTTTATCAATGTACAAATGCGTCGTTACATTATACGTTTGAATTATTTTTTATGTAGTCGACTATTCGTACGACTTATCGCTTATCACCCGTTGGTGCACGTAGCCCAAGATTTCGTATTACGTAGGAGTGTATGCATCGAAGTAAATCGTCGTCAGAGCTAGAACTCGTTTTGGATCGCGCAACAATGGTCTATGAGTCGGACGATATCGCGAGCAAACGTATGCGTGTCGTGCGTGTGTGCATATGTGTGTATGCGTGTTAATCTTAACAAATCGCACATGTCGTTTCCTCATGCGCGGGTTACGTAACCCGTCGTTCGTGTGTACGTGCCAGCGAACCGATATGAATAAGGCATAACGAACCTCTGACATTAAGGGGACCGCGACGATCGACGAAGAAAGACAACGACGACGACGACGACGAGGATGAGAGTGGCAACGTAACAACGTCCTACAGAACGGCGAGACCAAGGCGACAAGGTGGATATGACGGGGTCTAATCATGGATCCTTTACCGACCCGCCGCGCCTGACCGATTACGGTCCCGAGGCGCGTCGTGTTTGACTGACGGGGATTAAATTGTCGCCCGGGGAGGAGAAAACGTTTTACGTTTTATCGCTCCGCGAACGTGTTTTTCGTCGACGAACCCGCGATGTGTGCGCAGATTGTGGCGTTTCACATGAAGAGCACGTGGTGTCACCTCATGCATTTCAACTCGCGGGCCGTCGATTCGATTTAAATACAATCATCGTAGCGGGGGAAAAAACGACTGCTGATTCAAAGACGTGGGAGATGAATCGCGAATATTATTCTTATCATCGAGCGCATACGTTACTTTAATGCTTTTATCTTCACGCTAGCAACAAAACGTTAATGTTAGCGCATTAAGCGAGGTGCACACTTTGGTAGTGTCACGTTTTAGGTTAATATATCCGCATGAATATTTTATTCTCTTAATTTGCTTATTTACGCGTTTTATCGTAGGGGAAAAACGACTACTGATTCAAAGACGTGACAGATAAATCGCGAATATTATTATACCATCGAATGCATACGTTACTTTAATGTTTTTATTTTCATGCTAGGAACAAAACGTTAATGTTAGCGTACAATTAGCGAGATGCACACTTTGGTAATGCTACGCTTTAGGACATTTACAAGAATCTTTTATTATCTTAATCTGCTCATTTATAGTCATTTACGTGGCTGATTCATCGATACCGAGCGTTAAGAGGTTCACTTCCGGTAATATTTATTACATGTCAACATAAGACATGTGGCTGTCACGATACGTGATGGCGAATGACAGTTACTACTATCTGTGCTGCGCTATCTACACGATTATCACAGTCACTTGTACGTAAAGACTTCTGAGCTATTCGACACGCGACAACGTAAACACATTTGTGACGATGATCAGTCGAGAGCTTTTTCACGTCGGGAAACCCGGTCGTTAAGTTGTAGGATCGATCGTAAACAAGACGATATAATCAAGGTCACCGCAGGTCCTCCACGTGACAGGAACTCTATTGGATTGAGAAAAGAAGAAAGAAAATGTGGTATGAAAAAGAAAGAGAGAGAGAGAGAGGAAAAGGAAAGAAAAGAATATAAGACTAAAAAAAAACAATTATAATCAAATAGACAGACGAGAATAAATCAATTAAGAGAAATAATCCTATTTTCGGTTATAATGCGGATCTGTGCTAAAGTATTTCAATGTGAATTTATATATATCTACATCCAATTCTGCAAATTGCGGGCCGAAATCTTTTTTCAGTTTTGAAATCATAAACGGAACTAAAGTAGTAATATCACATATTAAATTGGCACGCAATTTAATAATTTTAATGCTATAATAAATATCTTATAAGAATCTTTTAAAAACTGTGAAATATTGAAAAAAACGAGGGGAAAAAAATAACTAACTATACTCAAAATATATTTTTATCGATAATGCACGCTTTTATTTCTCAAATTTTATATAGACATAATAATAGACAAATTTTTTGTGTTAAATTCCTAATATTTTAAAAATATTAAGAAGCTATAAGATATTAAACATCCTTACATCTAGATAGCGTTGTGCGACTCAACATCTATTTTTTATTTCTTATCTAAAGCATATATATATATATATATATATATACATACATACACAGTTCTGCATATACATGGTTATGTCATGTAAATGTAACTAAAATTACATTAAAATTCATAAAAGAATAATTACAGAGACTTATGTTGAAAACGAAAAAGAGGAGTTCTTCAAGTCCTTAGGGGTTTTCAAGAACTTAAACATATATTACGCAAACACACCGTGACGTGGCGCGAAGAAATAGGCAACGCGGAAATGTCAATGTTACCTCGTCGCGATCGAACGCGCTTCCGGTGTGTTCCCCGTCCTTCGATAGCGTACCGGAAGTCTCGAATGGCGTCGCGGTTACAATTTTTTACTGATGCTTCCGCCGCAATTCGCAAAGTGATCGCAGTTCTCCTTTCTTTCATCACCAAAAAAAAGAAAAAGAACGTTCGCGAGAGAAACACGCAAACGGAACCGCAGAATCCGGTGTTTTCTTGTTACCTTCCTTGCTTCGTGCAATTATCGCTTCTTCCATCTCTCGAGAACGCATACCGATATGCTAAAATTGTCTCGGTCGAAATTTATGATTGCCGCCGCAAAACTGGAAATCAAAGAGATGTCAAGGAAATTGAAAATGGTCAGAGAATTGTCAGGGAAATGTCATAGAATTTTGTACAATTTTCTGGAAAATTAAAATTCTTGATTTTAAACAAGTTTAAAATCAAGAATTACGTACATTATATCAAAAGTTATATATTATTAACAATTAAATGCAAGCAATATCAGCAACATTCATAATAATTTTATTTCTATTTTAATAATTACATTTCTATGTTAAATTGCTCTAAAAAAAATATTTAATGGTTCCCAAATCAGAACAAAAATACAAAAAAAATCGATATATTATTGAATGCATCAGAGAAAGTGAAATTTTATCTGGAAATTAAAAAAAAATTTTGAAATTTTAGAATGAGAATTTTCGGATGTGACAACCCTAAAGCTGCGGTAACATCAAAGGTACCGATATTTTGAAATTTTATCACCTAAGATGTTTAATTTTTGATGACCATCAAAGATTCTCATATTTGTGGATCTCTCATCTTGTGTAATTCGGAGTGATAGCCATCAAGAAGCGTGCATAAGCAATTATGTCTCGAAACAGGTGCGATGCAAAGATTATCCTCAAATTCATCCCTCGACGTCGCTTCAAGTAGCCGCTTTAATTAACCGCGTCGCAAAAAATCGCCGACCGAAAGGAGCACCTGAGTATAAGGCCGTTCGCTTACTCGCGGTATTTAAAGGAGTGAAGAGGGGGAGACCGAAGAGACGACCAGGATTTCCTGGTGCGAGACAACGGCACATCGACCTTCGCATGCCGAGGTTCCTGCCTTCTTCCCTCAGGGCAATCTTCTCTCTCTCTCTCTCTCTCTCTCTCTCGTTCTCTTCTCGAGCGAGCAATTGTGCCGCCAAGAGCTTCCTCCGATCATTTTTCGAAGTGTCACGAGAAGAAGAGTTTTTTTCGCTGAAAATATTCCGGAACCCATCGATCACCAAATCTTGGACAAAAAATGATGGCAGACCGGTTTTCTTTTTTAAATTTAAAATTAATTTTTACTTGTATTTATTCCCATTTACAGCAATAATCGACATATAAATATGCAGTGATTAAAAAAAATAGAAAAAAGATAAAATAAAATAAAAGTGTTGTACTTCTATGTAAGTATAGCATTTCTTTTTTCTGAGACACAGAATAGATTTGCTTATTGTTCCGAAATCTTCAACAGCGATAATATTAAATATGTAGAATGTTATAATAGTATTGTATTACACAATAGTTGTTACGTACAATTTTATGTAGCCTCGATAATATCGAACATACGGTGACGTCAATAGGCTTTTTCCTATCATAAGTCCATTTGTTATGAGACATATTAAATCAGATAATAACCACGATTTTTTCGTGTTACAATGTCACCAGTCAAAGTGTAAGTAGCTGCTATAACACGCCGCAACATTAGGCGCAATCGCGCACCGGTACGTTAATAATGATATCTAATCGAGTACATGGATTATAAACATATGATTATCAAATAGCCTCATTACTGATGAAGAAGTTACATTACTTTATTCTACCTTTCCAATTAGATTCTTTTTGTTTACATTTTAACGTAATATTATTGCGAGAGCTTCCGTACGCTATTCTGGACCACAAGAACTCTTATCCTATAGAAACTGATATAAACTTTATAAACTGACTTTGAATTTTAATGGCAAATCCTCTTAAGTCAAAGGCTATTCTTACTTAAAACTATAAAAAAAATCTGAAAAAAGAATCTGGTTGCATTAATTGGAATTCTGGTTGAAAATGGTCGAATTAAAAATTTCTGATTGAATCTATTATAATTTTTGTTGAGGTAATCGGAATTTTGATTGATATGATTAGAATCTTCTGGTTCGTTCATTTTTCAATCAGAAATATTTCTCGATATATGAAACAATTCTAGTTCCGATATATGTTGTAAACAATGGCAATAAAATGATTCTGGAAACAATTAAGTGGAAAAATTTCGAAATGAACAGCATAACTCGTTACAGGTCCTAAAGTGAATCTCCATGTTGGTTATAAGAAGTTTCGCTTAGGCGGTCTCGGGTCTTCGCGAGCCGACGTCGAGAACGGAAATAGCTTCGTCGACGTCGATGGAAATACGTTATGTAAATCCATGTTTCCTGCCGGCTTTCATTCTTATGCCCCCACATTCTATGCTAATAGTCGAACGTCTGCGAACCGGTTGCCGATCAGGAAATTGAGAACGACGACGCCTCAAAACGTCGCCGTCGCGACGCTTCTCTTCCATTCTCTTTTCGTCTCGTCTCCTTGTTCTCTTCTTGAACCATCTTGCTTGTTCCACGTCCACATTGTAAGAAACTGACGTGTAACTGTAATCTGGCGTTATTATCTTCCATCGTTCTACATCGACGAACCGATCGTTAGACGAGGTAAAGCACTATATATCAGGGGGATCGATTTTCGACGGTATAGATACGGAAGATTGCACTTTACGTCACACAGTGTTGCGTCTCCATGGTCGTAAATAAATATAGAGATCACTTTCGTGCGCCTGTAGCGTCGAAATGACGTCGACATCGTTTCGTGTTACGCGCTCGCTAAATAGATCGAACGATACTGTTGCATCTAGTTGATTTAATGAAGACATGATGTTCGAAGGAAGAACGATACTCTATTGTCAACTAATTATTAAATTGTAAAGGCGCATTTATTTTGTACAAATATAAAATATTTGCAAGATTAAAGATTATGCAAATCCATTTTTATTAAATTTGTATATGCACAGAAAAAAAAATAGTTTTGGAGTGTCTAAAATTTTAGCAGGATACAGATCTGAAAATAATTTTGTTGAACTATTAAAATAATTATCAAGGACATTCAGAATGAGTAATGTTGCAAAAAATGTTAATAGCCTAGCAATTATTTTAAGCGTCCTATATAATTACTTTAATAGTCTAGCAAAATTATTTTCAGATCTGTATCTACATATAGTTAAATTTTTAGACACTTCAGCAAAACTGTTCTTTCCGTGTGTATAATCAAGCTTAATTACAAAATGAAATAAATCACAGGATTTTTAAAAGTCAGACACATGTTAATATAAATTTTATTTATTTCTTCTGTTACAGAAGCCATTAGTAGATCCGAGGGCGTGTTATGAAATTGCTGCCACCAATTCAGATATCGCAGCTACCGCCGGTTTCCGCCACTGGCGGAATGGCCGGAATGGAACCTCGGCTGCCTCCGGGTATATCTTTGCCTTTATGTCCGGACTGGGCACTCTGGAGGGCCCAATACGGGCCCTCGATGGGTTTCCCGCCTACAACGCATCCACCGCCCAGTCCCCTCTTGGATTTTAAAACTCATCTACCAACGAGTTTAGGTAAGTGTGGCAAATTTACAAAATTAAAGTTTTACCATCCGTTTAATTTCCAATCCCGTAAAATTTTTGTATAAAGTTTACTCGAATAAAAACGAAGCTGAAGAAGATTTTCTTTACTGCACTTTAATTACTACAATTCTTTTAGATTAATTCTTCGATTAATTCGTATTATTCATATTAATATTAATACGTTGCTATTGACTTCATTAAAGGAAATAGGAATCAGTGAATTAATTATGAAGGCGTATAGACGATGTTAAACCGCATAGTGGTTACAAAGGTCACCGCGAATACAACCAATGGCATCTTCTCTCCTTTCAGTGTCCGACCCTAGACTGTGGTCGAGGGAGGACGTAGCGGCGTTCCTGCGGTGGGCCGAACGGGAATTCGACCTGCCACCGTTCGACATGGACGTATTCCAGATGAACGGCAAGGCTCTGTGCTTGCTGACCAAGGCCGATATGGGCGAGAGGTGTCCGAGCGCTGGCGACGTGCTGCACAACGTGCTGACAATGCTAGTGCGTGATTATAGTCAGTTACAGAGATGCCTACCGAGCAGTCCGGTGACACCAACCAGACCATCCATATATCCGCTGAGTCCACATTCGCATCCGCCTACACCAACGTGGACGGAGACGCCACCATACGCCTCGAATCTCGCCTCGTTAATGTCGGCCAACTCAGTGACACTATCGCCAGCACCGTCTGTGGACAGTCAGTCGGGTTCACCCAGTCACGCGACCGACGCGAATCAGACGCAAGTCTATAAGAGCGATTCGGACGAAGACAACACTCACCAGGTGTCAAGCGGCAATAGCAGTCCACCGGCCACACCGACCGCCTTGGCGGCACAGAGGCTCAGTGAGGTGAGCGTCAAGGATCAACCGAGTCCGACGTTACCGCACCAGTTGATGCCGCTGACGCCCGGTACCTTTCGATCGATCACCAGCACAAACAGAGAGTTCTTCCCTAACGATTCGTCGGAACCCAACACCAGTTAGTATTTGCTATTGCCCGCGATTTTTAAATCCACCGGCAGAAATAATTAATTGTAAGAAATGCCATAATCTTTCGAGCATCCTTTTAACGTCACTTGCATATGCAAACAGTATAGAATATTTTAAATATAAAATGTCGAAGTGTACACATATATATATATATATATGCTCTGGGACTTCCTTCAGCAATTGCTGAACGACCCCGCGCAACGGTACCAGCATTACATCTCGTGGAAAACTCGAGAAACTGGCGTCTTCAAGATTGTCGATCCACCTGGTCTAGCGCGACTCTGGGGCATCCAGAAAAATCATCTCTCTATGAATTACGACAAAATGAGCAGAGCTTTACGTTATTATTACCGCGTGAATATACTTAGAAAAGTACAAGGCGAACGTCATTGTTATCAGTGAGTATTATTATTATTATATACTAAATAATTAGTTTGTTATACAAAAAATGCGATAGAGATATAAATATGAGTTTGTTAATTTTGAAATAATGTGTCAATAAAATTAATATCAAAATTTATCTTCGTTGCTGCTATTATAAACAAGAATATAATATTTTCAACACAAGAAATACAAATTTCTCATTTAAATATGAAAAAAATTATCTTTGGGCAAAAAGAAAATGTGTCTGTGTTCTTTGCAGATTCTTGCGTAATTCGATCGAATTGAAAAACATCAAGAACATATCATCGCTGCGCCATCAGATGCGAATAAAGTCTGAACCAGAGGAGGAAAGGACTCTTTCCGGAAGTCCCGAGGCGGAACCGGAAATGGACATGCCGACGGATCTCTCAATGTCCAGCATGAACCAACCGAGCGAACAGCAGCAGCAGCCCCTATCGTTACACGACCCACCTGCCAAGTACAGAAGTCACGCGTACAATCTCGTTAAAACCAATCAGGAGGAGCCGGAAGAGAGGAAGTGACGCGGGACCTAGCGATGGTAGGAACGCAATGATTGTGCGTAATTGCATCATGGCAGACTGGGAGCCGACGGCGAAATGACCTCGACGTAAGAAGGGTTCCACATCGGCTACTGAGTGATATCTGTACAAAGATATGCGAAGGTTTTCAAGATGGGAAAGGATGGAATCCAAAAGGCGTAATTTATCGACAAGACTCAGAAATACGATGACGAAGATAAGATCTAATCTCGAAATTATCCAGTGGTAATTGTAAAGAGATATACCGATGGTTAGAGATTTTGTAATCATTAATAAATCGTAGAACGCGCGAAATATAAATCGCAGGACAAAACGTGATAAAAGCTACGATTTTAAGCACATTACAAGACTTTTTGAGAATAATCGTCAGAAAGGGAGCATTCACGTTTATTCAATTCGCACATTGACGCTCTAAGGGTAAAGGATTCTTTAAAAATCAAGAAATTTTACGTCCCACATATGTGCCCAGCTTTGTGTGTTTATCGAGAATTCAAAGTTGCAGTTATACAAGAATCCTCTCCATTTTCGTCGTTATACGTAAGAGTGTGACAAGAAACGCAAGAAGAGAGTGTATCTCCTTACGGTGCAAATCGGATAACGATTTGCTCCTTCCTCTCCTCCACCCTCACATAGATTCGCGTTCAGTGCCGATAATGATAGACGCTTCAATGTGAAGCTGAATCTTCGCGGATATTCCGCCCTATCCCTTTCCCTGCTTTCTCCTCGTAACGGAGTGAATCACCCAAACCGAGCAATTTCCTTTCCACTTTTACAACGACAAGATGTGTATGAAACGTACGGTCTTAGGTGCACTTAAGAACATACATACGACGATTCAATGTACAAAGAATGCCAGAAGGAGAACTGTTACCAGGTCTTTCTTTTCTTACGCGTTTCTCTGCTCCTCTTTTTCTTAATCTTAGGTATATTCTGTGATGTACGACTTCATTTTTTTTTCTTGGCGAAACGTAGCCTATAAATAAGGTCGATCCCAAAGAAAGACTACTTGATTTGAAACGTTCAGTGTAAATATACATCACAGAACAATTATATTATTAATGTTTCCGTAGTTTCCGGAGTATAAAGAGCTTGACAAAATCTTTTTCACGATAGTTTAATAATTATGTATATCTGTGACACATATAGATCGGATTTTAAAGGAAACATTTAACTGGATTTTCTCAAGCTCTTACTGTATATGCACCGAAACGGTTCTCCGTTATTTTGACGTATTTGTGCCAAGAACATTTGCCGTTTAATAAGACAACGTTTTATGTATTTAGTCGATTGTTCCAAAAAAACTCGGTATATCACGATTTTGGAACCAATATGTATCCCTTAAGCTCGATGTATGCGTTATATCAAGAATGCGCCATAATCGAGTATCGTATAATCGATTATACGTTGTAGGAACTGTATATAAACTTGAACTAATGAACTGAACTATATAATGAATTGTAAATGCGAACGAAAGATGAATATTAGAAGAATAGTGCAAGAATCTTATGGAAATTCGGGGCCAGAGTTAGATATATAAATTTATCTATAGAAAAAAATATATATATATTTTACTATCAAAATTTATATTCGAAATTTCTATGTTTGTTGCCTGTGTGATTGTGGCTTACATTCCACGACTCTTTATTCGAGGTTTATCCACGAGATAAACCACGAAAGTCCGCAAGAGAACTAGAAAAAACGTGAAGAAACAAGACGCATATACAATTAGGAAACAAATTTAAGAAGATTGCTAATTGTATTTTTGCACTTGAAAATATAAAATTGAAAATATAAAATTGAAAATATAAAGCTTGAAAATATGAAATTGAAAAACTATGAGAGAATTAAAACGTGAGTGTGAGCGAATGAGATAATGAATGAGACAGGTATGATATAAATGACATATTGAGAAATATCTGGCTTCTTGTATACTGTGATCTCTATACTATATGCAGAAAGAATATAAGTACATAGTTAATTAGGAATTATTATCTAGATAAAACATGCGTGCATGTTACACACATTTAGATCAAACATCTGTCTAGAATTTGCGTAATGTTATCGAGATAAAATGTATATATATATATATATATATCTAATAAAAATACATATACTTACATACTTATACAAAATATATGTCATTTTAAATATATATATATATATGTATATCTTTTCTCTTTATGATCATGTAAATAATTTTCACATGGACAAATGTCGGATAAACAGAAATGTTTATATATAAATGAATAAATATATATCTATAAATATATTTATATAAATATGTATATATAATATATAAATATATTTATACATATGTGTTCTATATGTATGTAACAGCATATATGAAGACATAATATTAGTGCGAAACAATGCATATACGTCTAAGATTGGAGAAGTTTATATATCGTTTCGCGTGTATAAAATATGTAAAATGCTAGAAATTAGAGCTGTTTTATTATATAAGTTGTTATATGAAGAATACATGAAATAATGAATGTTGTAAATATAGACTTATTTAGTTATTAAGAAGGTACGTATACTATTCTTTCAACTCATCCAAAATACAATCTGTTAAAAATAAATTTTTTTTTTAGACACTAATTGATATATCTAATTTGGACACACCAATGTTTATAGATTTAATTGTATTTAATTAGAGTAAGAATTTCATCAACAATATTAAATTTAGAACATTTGATGTTTGAAATTCATCATCAAAGATACATTTTATGGCAAGTCATTGGGTGCATTCAGTACTATAACCGCTCACTCTGAGCGCTTAGTGAGCTCTCATATCAGTTTGATCTATTTTTTTAGATCTAATGGAATATGTCAATCAGATGCAAGAGCTCACTGACCACTTAGTGAGTGGTTGTAGTACTGAATGCACCCATTGTTACGTTATTCAACTATAGATTGCAGAATAAAAGAAAATATCTTTTAATTTTATTGAAAAGGAAAATATATATATAGTTTACATGTAAAACTTTTTATTGGAAAAATATTATATCGTCTGCTATGATAGATGTAGCGAGAACATCTTTTCCTTCTGCATCTTTAAATTCACTGTAGCTTATCCTACCATTTACCATTACTCGTTGACCTTTCTTTAAATATTTATATACAGATTCCCTTAAATTAGGCTTAAAAATACATATCTTGTGCCAGTCTGTTCTTTGCATAAATTCACCTTTATGGAAATAAAGAGATACTCCAATATAATTATTCCTATAACATTATTGCGTGCTTTTCCAAAGTTAGGTTAGGATTGATATATGTACCTGATTCGTATTTATAATTTGTATGTGTTGCAAGGGAAAATAATACAACTGGATGCTCAGAGCCACGTTTCTGAGGATCTGCTCCAACTCTTCCAAGTAATGTTACATTATTTACACCTATGAATAAAAAGGAAACCATCATTTTAAAAATAATAGCATCAAATTTCTATTATCTGCATAAAAGTAGAAATGAAAATTGTTTAATTATAAATATCCTCTTTTAAAGTTGCAAATAATTCCCTAATAGCATTGAATACTTACACTTTTCTATATTTGCAGTCTCGTTCATTTCTTGCGTAAAGTGTCGTACATTATTTAACCGGGCAACTTGATTCCGTACTTGTAAAATAACCTAAAAAAATAACAAGCATTTTGTTATTCATGTGTTTCTAAAATGATTTCATATCTTATTTGTGTAGAATGACGGCTGTAATACTCACTGTGCGAAACATTGTGAACAATTCCACTACAACTTGTTTATCATCAGTAAAATTTCAAGTTACAGATAAATAACGCGGTAAAGTCGCATATACTGACTGCGTTCGAAAATTGATTTGGTTGGTGTTGGGAAAGGAGATAAAGTTGGCACTGTTGGCAGTATTGGAAATTACCAACGCTGCGTTTTCGTTTCTTCTGCTGGGACTGGCCTAGTTTCCACCGAGGGTTAAAACCGGATCAAAATGTAAGAACCAACCAATTACAGTCGAGCATTTCCCTGTCGTTCGACTGTAACAGGGAAATAATCGACTGTAGTTGGTTAGTTCTTACATTCTGATCCGGTTTAAATCCTCGATGGAAACTAGGGCCGCGGTCCGATACACGCTCACAACGCTTAAAAATCATTTCATCCTTGTTGCTTGTCAACTGTTAAACGAAGACAAACAATGCTCATGAGCGTTGTCAGCAT
This sequence comes from Trachymyrmex cornetzi, assembly GCF_001594075.2. NCBI lineage: Eukaryota > Metazoa > Arthropoda > Insecta > Hymenoptera > Formicidae > Trachymyrmex > Trachymyrmex cornetzi. The sequence continues at coordinate 855,864 of NW_017297951.1, forward strand.
GATTCGGACCACGGCCTATGTCACGGTTAGTTCTTACATTCTGATCCAGTTTAAATCCTCGATGGAAACTAGGGCCGCTGTCCGATACACGCTGACACGCTTAAAAATCATTTCATCCTTGTTGTTTGTCAAATGTTAAACGAAGACAAACAATGCTCATGAGCGTTGTCAGCATGATTCGGACCACGG
>NW_017297951.1:856228-857682 GCF_001594075.2 Trachymyrmex cornetzi
TATCTAATTCCTGTTCCTCTATTGTGCGCAGGCCCTTAGGGGCTCCGCACAATAAAAGGAACAGGGAATAGAGAACAGAGAATAAGAATTTCAACCTATCAGAAACTGATTACATCGGAATACACGATTTCTGAGGTTGAAATCATAATATCTAATTCTTGTTCTTCTGTTGTGCGCAGGTCCTTACAGGAGGAACGTAGTAATCATGATAAAAAGACAAGGGTATGCTCATGCGCACCCAATCAGATTTTTGTCCTTGCTTAGTCACAACGAGTGGCTTACGCCACTGTTCAGCAATTTCAGATTGTTTTGGAAAGGTAAAATATTTAATTTTACTTCCCTCAGTTTTTTTTGTTTTTTTCATATAATTGCCGCATCCTTTCACTATGCAGGTCATCGTGAAAATATTTTTAACATTAACTTCTACCGATGACAACGTGCACTACGCCATGGACGCCATGATAAATTACGACCGATAACCACCGATTGCACCCGAATCAGAACCGACCAATCAACGCGTACCCGAATATGACGTAGGCAAGGATATGCGCAAGCTGAACGAGTTTTAGACAATTGATGAGCATACCCTTGTATTTTTATCATGGTAGTAATCATTAAATATAATAATAAGTCGTTGAAGACCGCTCGAGCAGGATGGACGTGCGTCTGGCTTGCTTCGGGTATTGCATCATCTCATTAATTTTTTTGGAAAGCATTTCCGGCTTCAACTGTGCTTTGTATTACATTATTATTTTGATAAGACTGGCCAAGCCTCATCTCGTTGGCGAGGGCCCGGGCCAATTATATATAGAAGAAGAAAAAGATTAAATATAATATATAACAAGTTGTTCAAAACACATCAACTTTATGTATAACTCATAGAGATATCGTATATTTAATTGTAATCGTAATTAAATACAATAGAATACAAATCTATTCAATTCTAAATTAATTATTCTCTATTAAACTCTGATTTTTCTCTCTTTTTCTTTAATGCATACTCTGGATACATGTAAAAGAGATTTTCGATCTTTTCTATTAAAGATCTTTTCTATTATAATATGTGTATGTGATATATATATATATATCACATACACATATTATAATAGAAAAGATCTTACATCGAAAATCTGGAGACACTGGTAGTGTCTCGGCCCTAAGCCAAACGCAGCGATCTCTTTTACACGTATCCACAGTATGCATAAAAGAAAAAAAGAGAGAAAAATCAGAGGTTCGAATTGAATAGATTTGTATTCTATAGTATTTAATTACGATTACAATTAAGTATACAACATTTCTACAAGTTATATATAAAGTTGATGTCGAACAACTTGTTATACATTATATTTAATGACTACGGCTGCTTTCCTTTTAGGAGACACAGTCGACACACTTGACACAAATCGACACACGTCGCTTTCCATTTACAATTTTGTTCAAACTCAATCGACACA
>NW_017297951.1:858397-858768 GCF_001594075.2 Trachymyrmex cornetzi
ATACTGTGTCGGTTTGTGTCTCCTAAAAGGAAAGCAGCCTACTACGTTCCTCCTGTAACACTTCAAATAGCTTAATTTCTTCTCCATTTTTAAGTTTATCATTACTTTGATCTCCAGCAGTCCCAGCGAGAGAAACGAAACGCAGCGTTGGTAAAAAAAATTTCCAATAATGCCAACTTTATCTCCTTTCCCAACACCAACCAAATCAATTTTCGAACGCAGCCACTGTGTACCTTCCAGCAAGTGACACAAATGACACAGTGCGTGCATTCGTTTATGCAGCAGTTAGCACAGTGAGTATCATTTAATCTTTAAGGCCCGTCTACAATACACGGAGTAAGAAGTAAGAGTAAGAAATTGACCAATCACAG
>NW_017297951.1:858785-859373 GCF_001594075.2 Trachymyrmex cornetzi
ATATACTATAGTCAAAGCTTCCCACTCGCACAGAAAATTGGGCTCCGGGACGGAGCCTAAGCCCGGATCCTCATACGGGCAACAGCGCTTTGACACAGAGCGCTAATTGGTGAAAAGCCGATTGTGGGGGTAAAATTTACCCCCATCATCCGTTTTTCACCAATCAGCGTTCGGTGTCAAAGTGCTGTTGCTGTATGAGGATCCGGGCTTATTCAACACTCGGTGAACAACAAGGATAAAGTAATACTTCTGCGCTAACCGCTGCATAAACGAATGCACGCAGTGTGACACAATGGATCATTATATCCTTGTTGTTTGCCAATGTTAAACAAAGATGACATGATCACTGTGTCGCACTGTGTCGCTTGTTGGAAGGCACGCATTATATACATGTATATACGTGTGTAACTGTGTACTGTACCCACTAGTATCCACGTGTATCACAACGGGTGGCAACTGGCACGCCTGACGCCAGTTGGACACGGCTCAATTGGACTAGAGATGGGCAAAAATTACGAAAAAATCGATCTTAGTGAATCGATTAATCACAAGCATTCGATCCCAAAAATCGAGAAATTGGATGAACAA
>NW_017297951.1:859511-860200 GCF_001594075.2 Trachymyrmex cornetzi
ACGTAAACTATAGAATTTTCAGTGTTTTTTCGAAATTTTCAGTGTTTTTTCCATAAATAGCTTAATGGCTCCCGCACAACATTTGCCGCTCGATTGAAGGTTATGTTTTCTTTCTTGGTGATTCCACAAGTTCACTGTGTTCCCGGAACTTTTCACTATTACACCTCCAATCTTACAGCGTGCTGTCGCTTTGTCTATTTTTATATATTTCCAAATTTCACTTGGAGGCATCGTCGCGGACATAAATTTACTTGCAAACGTATACTATACTAAAAACGTTGCCAAATTCGAACTTCCCTCCTTGATTTAAGGAATATCTGCATTGCAGACACTGGCCGATATTTTGTGTCGTACGACAAAGCTTTTCAAGCCTATTGATTGGCTGCAGGACAGAAAGATCCGAGAATCTCTCTGTCCTACTAGGGCGCTCAGTGAGTGGTCATAATACTAACAATAAGGCCGATACTTACCCCGGATTGGCCCGGATCTACAATAGGGTTTTAAGCCTTAAACCATAAGAAATGGGCGAATCACATTCGCTTATTCTTCTCGGATTCGACTGCAATTGGTCAGTTTCTTATGGCATAAGGCATAAAACACCTATTGTAGGCCGGTATTCATAGTCGGATCTTATATTTAAGACCGTCTTAAGTACAGTCTTAAGATGTCATGAACCAATCAGAAGGCCG
>NW_017297951.1:860552-865576 GCF_001594075.2 Trachymyrmex cornetzi
GAGCCACTCACAGCGCTTGAGACTACAAAGCTCCTAAGCACCGGTCGCTGTGATTAGTGATGTCCAATCGAGACGTGCGGGATCACCCAAAAAAAAGGCAGAGCGAAAATTAAAAATTACATTGAAGAAGTCGAAACCCATGTGGAACAGTACAATTATAGACCTCATTTTGCCTCTGTGACAGATTTCCTAACCTCAATAGTCATCAACTTTAACTTTTCATTGCTTTAAATAATTCAATCTTGAATTACTAATATACACTATAGATGTACTTGCATATATATATCATATTGTAGTCTTTTCAAACTGCGCATCGAATTGTTTTTCCGGACTGTAAACGCAATTAAAACTACTCTAGTAATCACGAATTAAATTGACAAGCAATTTAATAATTTAATACTATCATCAAGCATCATATTATAAAAATGTTAATACGTTGAAACCATTAATAAATTTATTGCGAAAAACATTATCTCGGCCGGGACTTGAACCCAGATCTCATGTATTCCGTACGAGCGTCCTAAGCCATTAGACCACTGAGGCCTTAGTAATATTCTTTGCAATAATCGGTACAATAAGGAAACATCTTTCTTCCAGGCGATGTAATATAAACAATATTAAGAATCTTTATTTTGGACTGCATATGTGAGAAACAATCAACACTAGAAATTTAAAAATGCCTATAAAAATGCGTAATAGGCATTTTTAAATTTCTAGTATTGATTGTGTTTCTCACATGTGTGATCTAAAATAAAGATTCTTAATATTATTTGAAAGATATATACAAGATTTAAAGAAGCTATTATGTTAAAAGCTAATTTAGGAAGGTAATACAAATATTAATATTGCCAAACATATTTCATCTATCGTACAATAAATAATAATATAAATATTAAAGTTAACCTGTTCAAAAATGTTATAAATTTGTATTTGCAAATAATTGTTGGATTAAAACTTCTTTAATACACTCAATAAAGGAAATGATTAAACAAAAGTTGAGGAATTTTATGCCGTCGATTCGTTCACTTATTAATCGTCTTCATCACGAACGCCTCCCGCTGGAACTTTCGGACCGCCCGCTCGCTTTGCCATAATGATTTGGTCTACTTTGAGAACCGCACACGCCGCACCGACCGCATATTTGATCGCCCATTGCTTTGTCAGATACAAATCCAAGATTCCGGCTTCGATGGTATCGATCAAAGCTGCGCTTTCACCCTGCAACAAGAAATGTATAATTGAAATAATTATTCATATAGAAATCTTAGATTTCAAAACAATTCTAAGACCATCATAAGAGTTAAAATAGAAAGGAGGGGGAGAGAGGGGGGGAGGGAGAGACATACATCGATATCAAAACCGTAGTTCTTTTTTCCTTCCTTGTGTGCTGCATACAACTTTGATACAAGTTCAGACGCGCGTACACCGCTACTCTCGGCCAGCGTTTTCGGGAATATCTCTAAGGCAGTGGCGAATTTGCGTGCGGCATACTGCTCGAGACCGGGTAGCGTATCCGCATACGCCGCCAGCTGTGCAGCAAGCTCGATCTCCGTAGCACCTGCACCAGGAACAAATCTACCGTCTTTCGTAATGCCTTTGAAGGTGTTGACACCATCATCAATTGCGCGCTCAATATCGTCCATATAATTCTCTGTCGAACCACGCACAAGCACAGTGCTGACGCGGCTCTCTCTTCCCACCAGTTTAAACACTACCACTATAGTGTCTCCCAATTCGTCTATGTACACCGTATCAGCATATCCCAACTCTTCTTTCGACGGAGGTACCTTTAAAATGAATTACTGATTATTGTAATAGCTTATTCTAAAACATTAGATCTATTTTTCATTTTTGCACTATAGTGTACTATATAACGCCAATACTTATAATAAGTTCTTATAATTAAGACAGTCTTAAGTAATAATCTTCAAATATTACCCAATCACAGGAACATTAGCATTTTAAGACATTATTACTTAAGTCTGTTTTGAAATAAGAACGGACTGATGAATACCGGTCTTGAATTTTCTCACTTTTGTCAAATATCAGAAATATATTTATTCGCTTATTCCAGAAGTATACACTAATTCAGCTATAAAAAATAGACCTATAATTGCGTGTATATCAGATGTAGGACACTAAAAAGTGTCCAATGGAATTAAAAAATCAGGGTCAATAAATTTACCAGCTTCGAGAGCGCGGTGGCACCGACGGTCTTGCAAAGTCGCCTGATGTCAAACTTGCTCGGAATACGAACAGCCATCAGATTATACTTGTTCATATAGTGCAGAGCCATGTTACCAAATTTTCCACCGGACACAACCACTTTGGCGCCGCTATAAGCGATTGCCTTGATCTGGTTTTCTAAGAGCGATTCTTCACCACGCGAAAATTTCAATAGCTCATCGGCTGTTTTAATCAGCACTGTACCTTTGGTCTCAGTCTGAATTATGTCCACAGCGCAAGTGTAAACCGCAATCTGTGCTTTGGTTTGTTTTGTGACATCTCCTTCCACTTGACGCTTGAATACCATGCCTTGCATTACTTGAGAGTTACTTAAACCACCCCCGAGTATTTTGCAAACTCGTATGTTGTCGACGTTAAATGTTGTCTTCTCTGGCAAAATAGAGATACAAGCCTTGGTGACGAGAGAAGCAAGGATATCCTCGTTTCCATACTGCTTGCTCATGATAGTGCTCCTAATTCCTTTCTTCACTTGTTCCTCGTCTCGTACATCTTTTACTTCGTGAACAATTAGAGTCGGTAAGATTTCAAGTGCTTTGTTCAAGACATTCTCGTAACCTTCAATAATCTCTGAAGTTGTAATACCCTGTGTGTAACAAAAAAATTAAAATATAATTTATTTCTATTAAATGCACATATTTATCACATTTCTAGAAAAATATTTTATATTTTAAGTAAAAAAGTAAATACTTTACTGGTACATCAATGTAATTAAATATTATAAAACAATATACCAGACGAAGCAATCCTTCTGCCGCATGAAGCAATTCTCCAGCAAAGATGATAACAAAATTTGTTCCATCTCCTACTTCAGCTTCTTGCATTTTTGATGCCAAGACTAATAACTTGGCAGCTGGATGTTCCACTTCTAATTCATTGACGATTGTCACTGCATCATTTGTTACAAACAGCTTCTCAATGTGATTAATGACCATTTTATTCATGCCATTAGGGCCGTACGCACTCCTTACAGTATCAGCAAATTGTTTGCAAGCTGTAATGTTCCTGTAGACTGCTTCCTCGAGACCCGAAAAGTACTAAAAATGTGAAATAACAAATTTATTTAAAATGAACCGGCCAAGCTGAGTTTAGTATGTAAAAAAATCAAATTTTCCATCTTGGCAATTCTTATATATCTATATATATATATAAAATATTGACGTTACACTCAAATAACCTATTCTTAATATTTTATTCAAATTTTATTTTCTAAAACAAGGGACATAACAACGCAAAAAGTTAAAATTTTCATTTTTCTATGCATATAAAACTTGTATAAATTTTTAAAAGCCTTAACAACGTATACACACATGTACACACGTATGCAAAAGTGATTCATTTTTAATATATTATTCAGTTTGATTTTCTGAAATAAGACAAGACATAGGTATTGTTTAATGAAAGTCGCCCTTTGCTCATATTGAAAATTCTCCGAAGGTACTCCGAATTCCTAAAATATCCATAAAAGGCAAGAACGTGAGCCGATCCCTTCCTCGCGTATCCTTCTCAAGCGAGCGTCGTAAACGGAAACACAAGCCGGTTCATCGCATGCACACGATAATCGTGAAATGAAAAGTCACTTACGCGAGCTCCATCCTTGAGCATCTGCGCCACGCCAGGCGCCTTCGGTATGTGCATAGCCATTTTTGTTGGAGATTTCGAAAAATCGTCTCTTCGTTTGACACCACGTTCTTTCGTTTCGTTCCGAACAGGATGGAAATTGGTGGAGGTGGATTAGGATGACCAATCTTCCATATAATGAACAAGATATTGAAAAAAGCGCCTCTAGTAGAAGCTGAAGTCAACTAAATTAATGTGGCGTCTCCTATATATTATTATTGTTATTATTTATTAAGATGCCTTTTCAAAATGGGCCACATGAAAATTGAAGAATGCTCGATCATTGGAGAATATCGGTGTTAATTTTGATCACGTATTTTTTTGACGCTAAAAATAAAAGCTAAGCGTCAACATGAAATTTACCTTTAATTATATATTTATTGCATTTTATATTTTATATCTTATAAATATCAAATTTTTGATAAATGTTTATCCTTCCTCTCCAATTTTTCTGTAATTTTACAAATTTGTGTATTTTCATGCGTAGAATATATTCCAAGAAGGAAAATCATCGCTCAAGTCTTGTTTCCTTTTTTTTTAATTTCAAAGATTTTTTATGTCTACATAAAAAGAACAGAAAAGATATAAATTTTGAATCATAAGAGCCCAGACACAAGTTTTTGCATAACGCATAGTGCATAAGAGAATCAATCGAAATTCTTCTTTTCCATGGAATGGCAGGAAAGGAAAGATTCTGATTAGTTGATTCGTTTAAGCACTATGCATTATGCTTTACCCCGGATCTACAATAGGGTTTTAAGCCTTAAGCCATAAGAAATGGGCGAATCACAGTCGCTTATTCTTCTCGGATTCGACTGTAATGCTGGATTCACACTGCATCCGATTTTCGTCATACGATGCTCTGCAACCAATCAGAAAACAGGATTCCGATGATACGAAGTAAAATCCATCGGAATCCTGTTTTCTGATTGGTTGCAGAGCGTCGTACGACACACCTATTGTAGAACCGGGGTAATTGGTCAGTTTCTTACGGCATAAGGCATAAAACACCTATTGTAGATTCGGACTAATTGGTCAGTTTCTTACGGCATAAGGCATAAAACACCTATTGTAGATCCGGACTTATGCAAAAGTCTGTGTCGCGGCCTTAACACAAACTTATTCTCTGTTATAATTTATTAGTACAATAGGTGCGTTCG
>NW_017297951.1:866123-866366 GCF_001594075.2 Trachymyrmex cornetzi
AAGCAAAATCCATCGGAATCCTGTTTTCTGATTGGTTGCAGAGCGTCGTACGACGCAAATCGGATGCAGTGTGAATCCAGCATAAAGCCTTGTGTCCACGATGCTAGAAATCGGTCCGAGACCTCGGGTGAAGAAAAAATTGACCAATCATGGGAGGACTCCGATTGCACACATCGCATATTGCACACATGTATCGCTGATTGGCCAATTTAAAAATAAAATAATCTCATTGGCAAAACAGTG
>NW_017297951.1:866384-867855 GCF_001594075.2 Trachymyrmex cornetzi
TGAAACTTCTTTATTCACTAAACGCGCTTACATGTTTCGACTCATTTTTTGAGCCTTCCTCAGAGTAAACACACACCAACACACAAAATTATTCTGTCATAGTGAGCTCCTCTATATCGAGAATTTCAATGCCAGAATTAAATAAAAAGAATGAAAAGAAAATGAAAAAGAAGGGAAATATTAAAAATGTCAAATTAAAGAATCTAGAAACTAATTTATCAAAAAACTTTAATAATATAATTAATTATCCCGAAAATATAAGAAGAGACGCTCACCATAATTACAAAGTACCGTATCGCAAACATTATCATAAATCAAAAACCGGTTCCTGATATGTTGGCCAGTCGGTATCAGACACAGTGAGTCACTTTTTAATTATTAGCTAGTACTAATCAAAATTGTAAAGTGATAAAAAATCTCGTCAGAAGGACTTATTACTGTGTACGAGCAACAGTCGGTGTCGACGAGATCGAGACAAGATTTGCGCGGAGAGTTTAAAGACAAGACGAAATTTTAGACTCGAGATTCTTGATCTCGAAAATCTCGAGATCAAGACAAGAATGTACATTTCAAAATTTTTTCAAGACAAGGCGATATTTCCTAAAATCTTATCTTGTCTCATCTTGCGGCATCCCTAAGTATATATAGAATTAAGAGGTAACTACATAATAGAATTAAGAAGTAATTATATATAAGTTAAATTTTTGAAACCCGAAATAAAATCTGATATATTCAAAAAACGGTAACCTACAACACATGTTTATGCTCGTGTAAAAATAAGTTAAATTTTAGAGATGGCTTAAATAATACAATATCATATAATAACACAATATTATATATAATAATATGATAAAGTAATAATAGAAATAAACTTATTTGTTTTTAATGTAAAAATTCAGTAGATGCTAAAAAAAATTATTATAAATTTATATTTATAATAATTTTTTTGTTTCTGAATTTTTACTGTACTACAATATTTGGTAGTACTATTTGTAGGGCGCAGATTGGCGTCGCGCCCAGGTAGATCGACTCGGAATTTGGCACTCCGAGTTCGTTCCCACCTAAGCGCCCCACTGGGTTGCAGTTTCGTCTGCTTGCGGTTTTATCCGCATTATATATATATATATATGCATATATATACATACATATTATCACGTTTCTTAGGTTTTCACAAACCTTTTTTTTTTTTATATTAAAATTGGACACAAGACGCGAGCGGAATCGAACTCGAATCCGTGGATTGCGAATCCGCGAATCAAGTAACCAGCTACTCGACGTCTTACGAATATGAATATATTTAATGGCCTACTTCTCCTCTGTCCTGTCCCAGTGAGAAATGACAATAAAATCGATGTCGATTTCATTATCATTTCTCACTGGGGTAGTCGCTCGATTCTGAAAATAAAAGCAGTAATATTAAAAATAAGAAAAGGGGAAAAAAAGAAAGTGTCGGTAGAGAATCTAACCGGCG
>NW_017297951.1:868000-870725 GCF_001594075.2 Trachymyrmex cornetzi
CAAAGTGTGCCTTCCAACAAGCAACACAAATAACACGGTGCGTGCATTCGTTTATGCAGCGGTTAGCGCAGAAGTATTACTTTATCCTTGTTGTTCACCGAGTGTTGAACAAAGATTAATTGATACTCACTGCGCTAACCGCTGCATAAACGAATGCACGCAACGTGACACAGTGGATCATTACATCCTTGTTGTTTGCCAATGTTAAACAAAGATGACATGATTACTTGGTGCATTCCGTTTAACGCATGATGCGCATGATGCATCATTTGTCCTTGTTGTTCACCGAATTTTACACAAAGAATAAATGATACATTATGCACATCATGCGTGAAACGGAATGCATCCACTGTGTCGCATTGTGTCGCTTGTTGGGAAGCACACAATAATGACTACCCGCTGCGCCACGGGACTCGTTGTGATACCTGCTTAAGAACATTCTCCGACTGCAGTTGTGCTCAATCTAATGAGCACATTAGTGCTCACCATTATTACAGTATAACCAGAGACACGCGAAAAAATGCGGGTAGATATGGCTTTTGTTTTGAGCTGGATCCAATGAAATGCAAAACGAAAGTAATGTATGTGTAATGACAGTATGTATGTGTAATGTATGTATATGACAGTAATGTAAATGTTAACATGCCGGATGCTCACGTGACTGGCGACACGGAGATCAAAGGTACCGACACGAAGTGTCCCTACTGATTATACTGTACCATTATGAAAATTTTTATGAAAATTTATTTCACTTTTATATAACATAAGATATTCCATAAGTGTTAATGTTTTTATACAAGTTTTTTTATACAATATAAAATGCCTCCAGCCTTCGGATCGCTATTGCCGCCAATCGAAAAAATAGTGACTTTACTTACTTTGCTACTTACTTTGCTCAATGATTTCTTAAAAACGAATACTGGAAGCCATATTCAGACAAATTTCATATTATTCCTTGTATAATATCAAGTTTTATGTTTCATTGTTTCAAAAAATTGTTAAGAAAAACTTTTTTACAGTAAATAAAAAGACCACTTTTGAATAAGCTTTAGATAGGTATCCTATGTATATGTGTTATATTATATATATGTATATATGTACGTATATATATGCACGTATATATATTAGGTGTTAAACTTAATTCCTGTCGTTTTTCGTCTTCAAAATTGATTTGTTTCAAAGGGAAGATGGATGAATACCTTAATCAAAATAATTTCCTCCATTTTCTACTTAATTACTAATTAATAATACTTTATTAATAATACTTTGATTAAAGTATTTGCCTTCGAAACAAATCAATTTTGGAGACGAAAAACGGCAGGAATTAAGTTTAACACCTAATATGTATATATATTTTAAACGCTTCAACTTTGAAGGAATATCTCGATTTTTAATCCCGCTCTGGGTATTGAGTTTTAAAGCACATATGTTCAAGACACTAAACAAGCTTAAATTCTGTAAGTTTTAGAAAAATTTAAAAAAAATGGATTTTTTCGGAGAACGTCCTTAAGGGGATGCTGGAGTCTTCTTTTTCACCGATAAAAAGCAAGCGTTTATGTTCCTTGCGCGGTTCTTCGAATTAGTTGCACAGAATAAAAATTCCTTCTCCACGATTGAAATATCCGTGCTAATGTACCTGCTCCTGGTGTATTTTGTGTCCAAAACTGGGAAAAATAATAAATTACAGATTCCTGTATCCATGTCCCAAGCAGAACAAAAAGTCATAATAATATCAAAATGACGTCAAAATGACTCCAAAATGATTATCAAAAGTCATTTTTTGATCATGATAAGGAAATGATCAAATTGTGATTTCAAAATTTAATTTGGACATGCACTGTTTTAAATAATATACAACAATTTAAATTTATAAATTATTGTCTACATGTTAAAATTAAAAATGTAATGTACAAATACAAAATGTTGTCAACAACAATATATAAACGCTTTCAACCTATCAGAAACCGTGTATCCTGATGTATCCGATTTCTAATAAGTTAAAATCGTTTAGTCTTTATTCCTAATTTCTTATTCCTTCTATTGTGCGCAGGGCCTAAGTACAAAAATTATAAAATGAAATAGTGTACAAAGAACACTTGATAATTGCTGTAGTAAATGCACCATAAATGCACTTGTTGCTAATGTGTGCCTTCCAACAAGCGACACAGTGCGGCTGGATTCGGGGAGACGCTATTAGCGCTATTTCTGTCATTCTATCTTCATCGTCCATTAGACGTGAGACAAGGATAGTACTACACAAATGGCGCTGATAACACTCTGCCCATAGAGACCCTTTATTAGAGACTGATCATTCGGCACACAAATGGCGGCGATAAATCGATAAATCGATTCGATCAGTTGTCGATTTCGTTTGTTGATCGTTATATCAGAAGAAGTACTATTTCTGTCATTCTATCTTCATCGTCCATTAGACGTGAGACAAGGATAGTGCTACACAAATGGCGCTGATAACACTCTGCCCATAGAGACCCTTTACTAGAGACTGATCATTCGGCACACAAATGGCGGCGATAAATCGATAAATCGATTCGATCAGTTGTCGATTTCGTTTGTTGATCGTTATATCAGAAGAAATAGCTTGTAAGTATACATATTGACTGAATTTGGGTATTAAAATAGATTGTTATTTATATAGAATATTTTCCAATTGCTTAACACATCTTGACACAAACGTAGCAAATTAGTTCACACATTTTTAGTGTTA
>NW_017297951.1:870921-877790 GCF_001594075.2 Trachymyrmex cornetzi
ATTTGAGCAACACTTTGAAAATTAAGCAAGAATATTGAAATTCATGTAAAAAAAATAAATATACCATGTTCGCGCTTAATTTTCAAGGTATTCTCTATTCGCCTCGAATTTTTTAATAACATTAATTTATTCAAGATGTCAAAGTCTATAAAAAAACATTATTACTTTTGCTTATACCTTTTTAGGCAGAAATCAGTTGCTTTTCGCGCTCGGCTGAACAGCGTTCTTTATTGGCGCCGCCATTAGTGTGCTGAAATCATGTGCACCAATCAGCATGAGTCCCGAAATGATCAGTCTCTAGTAAAGGGTCTCTATCTGCCCAAACGCAGCCTGCGACACAGTGATCATATCATCTTTGTTTAACATTGACAAACAACAAGGGTATAATGATCCATTGTGTCACACCGTGTCATTTGTGTCGTTTGTTGGAAGGCACACAATATATCTTGATAACAGCTCATAGCATATCTACAAAATTATGTATACATATTTCATTAAATTATAATGTAATAAGAATAACAATGGCAAGGCGGAATAATTCTGATCGGAATCCATTCATTAAATTATAATGTAATAAGAATAACAATGGTAAGGCGGAATAATTCTGATCGGAATCCATTCCGACATATTTCATGATAAGTACCCTATAGGCAAACGGGATCTTCCCGTAGATTTATAGGCTTTCATGGAAACGCACGTTTGTGCGGCTCCCGCGCCTTGTTATTCTGATTTTGAACAACCAATGAAAAAAATCCCGCGATAACCTACAACCTACGTGCTAGCATGAGCAATGCTAGCATTTGTCTCGTGTAGCCTTTCGTGCTTCGCCTTGCTGGACTTGTTCCGGTTACTTTATTATCTTACAATTTATTCCATCTTTGCATTAATGTTAATGTTTGAATTATGATACATATTTTTTGAAACAAATTCCAAATAGGCTTTCTAGGTATCTGATCAAAGTACATCTTCGCAATGAATGTTCATGAGTCCTTGATTTTAACAGGTCACGTCTTCCCATGTTTTAGAATCTATCAGAAGGAACTATCGTTTGAGGACGTAGCAAAAGTACACCGAAGCTGCGGCATGACGAACACTGGAGGTAAAGTAATCGCCAATCTGCGACAAAAGTTCATGTCGCCAAAGGTGTTGCGATGGTTTCCCGGTCATATGACGAAGGGTCTAAGACAGATGCAGCAGCGTTTAAAAAATATCGATTGCATCCTAGAGGTTCACGACGCTCGGGTACCGATCTCCGGACGTTATGCAGACTTTAGCAGGACTTTGACCGGCTTGAAGCCACACATACTTGTACTAAGCAAAAAAGATCTAGCAGATACGAGATGCACAGACAGTATAATCTCTACATTGAACAGAGAAGGACTGTCCAACATAATCTTTACAAACCTGAAAAATCAACATTGCAAAGGCATGAAGCAGATTTTGCCTCTAGCCAAGAAGTTGATATTGAATTCACAACGTTACAATAGAGTGGAAGAAGAGTCTTACTCCATGATGGTCATTGGTGTACCAAATGTTGGAAAGTCCTCTCTGATTAATTGTTTAAGAAACAATCACCTTCGCCTTTCGGGCAAAGCTACTCCTGTTGGCGCAACGGCTGGAAAAATATAAAAATATCAGAGGAGCCTGTAGTGTATCTGATTGATACCCCGGGTATCCTAGCTCCTTCCATCAATGACATTCATACTGGTTTTAAGCTGGCTTTAGTGGGATGTCTGCAAGATCATGTAGCAGGATCGCATCTACTTGCAGATTACCTACTATATTGGCTGAATAAAAATTGCAGATTTGAATATGTAGAGAAATTAGGTTTGCCAGAACCAAATGACAGTGTGTCATACGTACTCACGTTTATTGCTGCAAAGTTGGGAAAAACCGTGAGAATAAAAACCTATAACAATCAGAACCAAGTCATGCCTGATTTAAAATGTGCAGCGGATTACTTTATTAGTTTATTTAGGAAAGGAGAATTTGGATCCTATTGTTTAGATATAGATTTACTAGAGACCTCACAAAATTGCAAAGTTAGTTTAGCGTAGTAATAATTGTCTATGTAAATATTGTATATTTATTTATGAAAATAGTTTTTAATCAAATACAAATCTTCGTAATTTTACATGACATCTGATATTTGAATGATCCTAAATGAGAAAACCTTGAGGAAGTTACCTTTCCGCTACATCACATTATTTTTTTTAAATAAAAAATGAATAACATTCGATTATATTATTAAGATTATTTTATTTTAAATTTTATTTTGAATGTCTTGTATATGTCTCAAAAAAATTTTTTTATCATAAATTAAAAAGCTGATAAATGTATGAAAATGTAAGTATTCGTTAGATAAAGAAGAGTATAATTGCATCAGATATTGTCCCCACCAGTTTTGTAGTCCTGTTACTTTCTGTAACTGCTTTCCGCGAAAGTAGGGCAATCGTTTACTACGTCTGGAAGACTCTTCTTCAATATGTCTTTCATTGTGTTACCTTTAAAATCTACACGGAAACTATATAAATTTCACTGTATTATTATGACATGAAATAATCGAGCAATTAAATGGACTGACCTGTTTAAAAGATTTACCGTTGTATCAATATCGCGAGGAATCTCGAGCTTGCAAACCACGATTTAAAAAAAAATTTTTCAAACTCAAAGGATCAATTCAAACTCAAGAATTTTGAATCGTCACTCGAGCTAACGCTTCTTTCGGAATTGATTTTTAGCAAAAATGTTTGCGAGGGTAACGTTTTATCCGACCTTACTTTATAACGTCGTTATGGAAAAAATTACAACTCGAAACTGGTACGATAGAATAGACGAGACTGTTATTTTGGGCGCCTTACCATTTCGACGAACAACCAAACAGGTATGGTTTCGTAAATTAATTTTTGTAACAGAAATTATAAAAAAAAATCAATAAAATATTTTATATATATTATACAAAATCACAGTAATATCTTGCATTTATGCCTTCATAGTTTATTTTATATCTTTCTTATATTATCTTATTTTATTTGCGTTTATTTTTTAATAATGTCATAAAACAGACGTTATTACCATATTTAATGTTTTAGTTTAAAAATGATTTTTAATTTTAGTCTATAATATGAGCCTATTCTTCTATACATACATTAAGTAATAATATACATTAAGAATATGTCAGAAACGTATCAATTATTTAAACAAATAAAGTTTATGGGACAACCACTAAGTTACAAATATTCAAGTAGTGCTATTATATACAATTTATATTTTACACTTCTGTTCTTTTTACTTTCAGTTGATAGACGATGAAAATATAAAAGCTGTCGTGTCTATGAATGAAGATTATGAATTGTCTTTATTGTCAAACACAGAGGAGGTACGCGGTTAAATAAAATTTAAATTTGGAAAATAAACTAGTATGTTGAAAACTAGTGCAAAATGGAAACATATGTAGCTTGATATAATACTTTTCTCCATCCAGGAATGGCGCAGATATAACGTACAATTTCTACAGTTGTCCACAACAGACATCTTTCAAGCACCTTCGCAAGAAAAATTACAGAACGGTGTAAATTTTATTAATAAATTCCGCAACATATCAAATAAAAAATTAGATAATCCAGGTACCAACAATAATCACAACCAACATGGGACAGTTTATGTTCATTGTAAAGCAGGAAGAACAAGAAGCGCAACATTGGTTGCATGCTATTTAATAACAGTGAGATTATATGACATGATTTCAATGCAAAACTAAGAGATTTTTAGGTGGTAAAATATTCTTTTCGTTTTTCTAGAAAAATAATTGGACTCCTGAAGAAGCAGTTCATTACATGCGAACGAAAAGACCACATGTATTGCTTCATACAGCACAATGGTCTGCGCTCAATCAATTTTATGCGAGACATGTACAGCCTACGTCCTAGCTAAAATGTTTTTATATATTTGTTGATGTTACTTTATACAAATGAAAAGTATAAATAGATAAATAAAGACTAATTTATTTAGATACGACGCTAAATTACGTATATATTCATTCAAATATAAAGAGTGAAAAGATAAAATGCAGTATAAAATAAATCGTTCACTGATTTTTATTATTAGTAAGCTTAACTTTTTTTACATGCGCAGATGCAAATTTGGTAGCCTCTGTAATTGCTTCTTCCATACGTATCTGAAAATCCTGTGATACTTTTGTAGATTTCATACTTGCGACCAACATGGGTTTGAATCCCTTGATAGGTCCATACTCTGCATTAAAAATTTGAAGGATGATATTCATCCAAGTTTGTGCATTAAATGCACTAGAAGCTATTTCCTAAATACAATAATAAGAGTTTATTTAAATTGTTTACGTTTTGATATACATATAGATTCCATATTGTTATGATCTATGTTGAAATGTATATTTACAAACATATGAATAAAATATACCTGTGGCATGGAACATCTTGCTTTTACAAATCCATTTGTACATGACAGAACTAAAATTGGCATCTCAGAAAAGAGAGATACAACTTCATGCAATGACAAATATGTGGGATTTTTATTCAGACAATACACAATAAAATAAGATAACGAATCCGTGGCATCAATGATTTCACGAGTTATAGAATCTCTATTAAAAATCATTATTAAGTATTATTCAAAATTGAATAGATTATTTATGTAGTATACATATATAATATTACATACATTTCGATTTCTTTCTCTCGCAGCCATGCCATCTTGCTTAAATTCTCCAGCTGTGTCAAACATTTCTCTTTAATCAAGTAAGGTAATAGTACTTGTATATCCTGAGCATTAATTTCTTGTTTTATTCGATTTAATTCTGTATTAAATAGTTCATATGTAAATTTGTCACTTCGTAAAACGTCTTCTAGCTCTGCAATCCTCTGACATATATTTTCACCGGCTTGTTTCATACGTAGAGCTCCCGAACCAACAACAGCCTTAACAGTGCGTTTTGTTGCTCCCTTTGAGGTATATGTTAAAAAGCAGAAGTGTTGCAGTACATCAGTATTATGTACATGCGTACCACAACACGTTTCCCTAAAAATACATAATTGATATTAATGTAAAGTCTAGTTTAGAAAATTTGATGTTTAAAATTCAGATTCACTAACTTTGCTTTCAAATCATCAGTATTAATTTCTACGATTTTAATGTCTGTATAAGGATATATCTCTCCTGGAAATAATATAACATCATTTTGCTTTAACAGTTCGAGCGAATTCACAGTTTGCACAGTCGTTACAGCACGAGACTGTATGACATTGTTAATACAATTTTCTATTGTCTCCATTTGTTCTAATGTAAGTTGTTCGCCTAACGAATTGAATTGAAATTTTAAACTATCCATATCGACTGTACATCCACGTTGATAAATTACTTGCATAACTTGCTTTAAGGCTGCATTTAATAAATGTGCTGCTGTATGATGTTTCATAGCTCCAATACGAATATTTGATTCTATATTGACTAGACAATCATCGTCTATTTGTAAATGCAGCTCCGATATACTAGAAAACAGATTTGTATATTGATTATGAACATTTTACAATTAAATGAAAACATAATTAAAATGAGTTTTATAATTATTTAAATATATCTAAACATAAAAATATGAGACACTTACGGTAAATCTGTTTTAGCAAAATATCCAGAATGAATCACATAGCAATTTACTTTTCTAACATTGTCTATATTAAAAAGTAAATTCTTAATACGAATATTCCCTTTATCTGAAATTTGGCCACCTTCTAATGAATAACATATAGTCTTGTCCAAAATAATTCCAATCTTATCTGTACTATTTAATATCTCGTCGATATTTACAACTGTTTTATTGTTAGTATTATTAGTTTTTATATCGGAATAATTTTTACTTGCAACTAATTCACCTACAATATACGATATAAATCCAATTTTATATCATTGCATGATATAAGCAGTTAAATAATTGAAATATATGATAAAAATGTACATAATTTATTCTAACATTACCATTGACAATAATTCCAATAAGTTTACTGCTAAGTACTGGAAATTCGTAGGTATTTCCATTATATGTATAATTATATTTGAATGAATCATCCGTCTTAGGTACATGATTTTTTTTAAGTATTCCTAAAGACTCTTTAGTAATTACAGTACTATGTTTGTCTAATCCAATCCTTGACTGATATCTACGATTATCAAGTTGCTTTTCAAAATCAGTTTCATCAAAGTATAAACATTCGATTTGTGCCAGTTCCGCTATAGTTTCCGAATTTAGACCGTATGTATCATACAGCTTAAATGCGACAGTTCCAGATAATACATTAGTTTTACGTCTGTAAATAATATTATGTGTAACATATTATGTCATGTAAAAAAAAATACAATTAAAAAAATATCTTACAATTCTTTCAACATGGATTGTAGATCTTTATAGCCATCAACTAAACCAGGAGCCACCCAATCAGTAACTGCTATTAATTCGGGACGAGTTTTAATCATCTTATTCCACATTTTACCAGAAGTATTTCGTAATCTTTTTAATAAATCTTCTTCAAAATCTATTATCCTTTGTACCTGATAAATTCATCTAGTATATTAAGATTATGTAAACTGTCTCGATAAGATGATAAGAACTCAAAAATTTCATTTTAATATATATTTTAGTCGTTTTAATCTTAATTATTTTACCTGTTTTAGATTAGTGTGCAATTCCGGGTAAGTTACACCCAGGTTATCAGCTACATTGCAAGCAAGTTCTGAAACTATACCAGATTTTCTGAAGATTTTCTCTCCTATGTCTATTGCATGTCGCAATACTTTTCGCAGTTTTGGACTGAAATTATATATATATATATATATATATA
>NW_017297951.1:877923-955929 GCF_001594075.2 Trachymyrmex cornetzi
TAACCATAATCAAGTGATAATTCTGTAACCATAGTTTTGCTTGTGTTATCATCAAATATTCCCTTATATTCTGGTGCGTTCGAATGCTTTCGTATTGCGTCGAATAATGGCTGGAAGAGGTCTGTATCATAATTTGATTTTTTTTCTTGTAGAAAAGTAACTAATCGTTCAAGTCCCATGCCTGTATCAACATGATGATTTGGTAAAGGTACTATACATCCATTTGTAAGCCTAACATAAAATATGATATTGAATAGACTATGCACTTTCATCATAATACAATTAATGAGCTCTTTATGATGTTACATAGAAAAGAAAACTTAAAATATTTAAATTCGCATAAAGATATTTAAAAAATATATAGTATATTATATGGACTTTAAATCATTAATTTAAAGGATTTAAAATATTTAACATATAACTGATAACTCACCTTTCACATTGTATAAAAACTATGTTCCATAACTCCATAAGATCAGTATATCCCTTATTTACTCGTTCGGCTTGATTACTTGATCTTTTCATATAGTCAACATGTATCTCTGTACAAGGTCCACAAGGACCTGATACCCCCATTTCCCAGAAATTGTCTCGCATACCGAAAGGTAGAACTTTATATTCCGGAAGACCAAGTCTCAACCAAATATCTTTGCACTCCAGATCTGGACTCATGCCTAGTTCCTCATTACCACCAAAATACGTTACATATAAATATTCTGTAGGTATGCCATATATGTTTGTTAAAAGATTCCAAGCGTACGAGCAAGCATCCTCCTAAAGTCAGTTCATTACACAAATAAGTATTACAAGTATAAACCAGTGAAAATAGCATTGCAGTTCTTTCGTACTTTAAAATAATATCCAAAATCATACTTTAAAATAATCTCCAAAAGACCAGTTGCCAAGCATTTCAAAAAAGGTATGGTGATAACTATCTTTGCCAACAACACTTAGATCATTGTGCTTCCCACCGACTCTGATGCACTTCTGTGAGTTTGCAACTTTTGTCACAGGAGGTTTGTAATAATCTAAGAAAATCCCTTTAAACTGAAGAGTAAAAATAAAAGTATTTGTTATAGTAGACTTGTTATTACAAATTTCTCAAGACTGAAAAGTGTGACATACTTGATTCATGCCAGCATTGATAAACGCCAGCGAGTGATCGGTAATCGGAGCGACAGGACTGGAACGAATAAAACTGTGCTTTAAATCCTTCGTGAAGTAATCTAAAAATTCATTTCTGATGAGGTTAGCTGGTTTGTTATTGGTGAACTGACTGTATGGGCGAATCAACTTAAGGGAAATCATCTTCCTTGTTACAGAATTTGTCATCGCCCGTAATCAACGCATAATACGAAACAATTAGCTTTCGTAAAACAATGTGGAGATACACATGAATGCACCAGGAGTCATCGTGTCATGTAGTTGAACATGGTTAGGACGGTTAGGACAGTGCTCGCACAGTACTTCTAAACAATCTAAACGACTACATCCAAATCATGTAGCATCGTGCGCATAATCAATTCAAAACGAGTCTTATTACACACTAATGAGGTTTAATTAACTGTAGGTTTGTCGTCGATGAAGAACCGATAGGAAAATGCGTGAAAAATTTTATTTCGAATGTAGCGCCAAGTTTGACACATTTTAGATTGCGTTCGGGAATACACATCGCGAATACCTCCAGGTATTAATTTATCCTTGTTTAACATTCGGTAAATAACAAAGATAGAATGGGGTAGAATGATATATTTGGCGCCAGTTGGTGTGTATTTCCGAACGCAGCTTTGCTTCTTTCGAGTCGTGCGCTCCTAATATCCAGAAATCGGCCGCTGAATTTTAATATTTGAACTGATATATAATTTGCTTCAGACTGTTCAAAAATATGAACATATATCCATTATTTTCTTTAAAATGAGGAAAATGTTGCTACATTTTTAATTTTACTTTTTTTTTTCTTCAGACAGCCTTTTTACGAATGTTAATTCGTATTATTACTAAAAATTTGATATAAAATATTTTATTTATTTTTAAGGTTTTCTAAATAGTTATCACAGCCAATTTGGATGAAACGAAATAATGAGATCGCTTTAAAACAATCGTAAAAATAGACGAAAGCTATCCTTATCCCTTCCCCTCTCCCCCCAACAGTAAATAATCGTAAAAAGTGGTAAAAGCCACGTAAGTGACGCAAGTGCTTTTATTCAACGCGCATGCGTATTTTTACTCACACATATCTTTTATTACTTTTTACAATTATTTACTGACTGTCGGAGAGGATAAACAGAGTTTTCGTCTATTTTTATAAACGTTTTAATCTCAATATTTTATTTTATTCAAATTATCTTTATTTACAAATGTCACGCAACAAAAATTAACGTGTCATTTCTTGCTTCTGACGTTACGATTTAATATAACTGTAGTGACTTATACTTAGAAGCTTTAAATAAATGTTTTTTATTTTAAGAAATATACATATTATATATACACAGCGTTTTAAATACAATAATATTAATAATTCTATCGTCGATTATGAGATTACTTTTACGTTACATGATATTTAAGATAAACATTTTTAATAGTACATAAATAACATTATGTTATACATGCAGCACTATACACTTAAATCAGATGGAATTTTTTCTAAAAATTTTCTTTTTTTTCTATTATACATCCTTAATGCACACATTGTTCCAATATGTAGCAGTCTTTAGATAAATTACGTTGTATTATTCTAAACTTTCTATCTCAAATCAATTTAGAAATGAGAAATTAAAATTATAATCGATCTATAAAATACATCAAATCTTAAATTTAATCCTCAATTTCTAAAAGATCGCCACCCATAGCTTTCCAAAAGGCGGTGACTACTTGCTCTGCCACTAGGCGCCTTTCATTTGTTGGTAAGGATGCTGCGTGTTCCTTCATAGCCATCAATTGGCCATACAGTTCTCCAAAATCTGCGTTTTCGTCGCCCATGATGCCGTCTATTTAATTTAAAATCCAATGAAAAATAAGCGATGGCACTTCATAGATTTACCTTCATTCGTTTCATGATCTATACTGACCGAGCATATCCTGCATGCGTAGCGTTTCCACAGGATCACGTGTTAATCGAATATTTTCAAATTGTTCTTCAATTTCGTTTACTTCTGGTGCTTGCCCCATGCACGACTTGTCTGTAACAAAACATAATTTGATCCATATCTATGTGAAAAGTTATACGCTTGAGTTTTTATTCTAACAGCAGAAATTTGGCTTGTACCTTTAAGCACGATATTGGGCCACATGTGAGCATGCAGAGCTTCTATGATTCTCTCGATGCCATATTTGTTACCCTCCGTATCGCATTCTGAATCTCCCATTCGCTCCAACTCAACCAGCTCAAACTTGTGGTGCAAACACCAATGCAGCACTGAAACATACAAACAAAAAACATCAGTTATACGCAATATGGAAATAAATATGTGGTATAAATAAGGTGTTTGAAGAGACGCTATTTGCGCTATTTATGTCATTCAATCTTTATTGTTCATCAGAATGTAAAATAAAGATAGATGACACAAATACCACTAACAACATCTCCCAGTGAGCTCTATAATATATTGGAGCACGCCATTGAATAGGGGTCTCTAATTCTAAACAATGACACTTTGGGCATTTTCCAGCAAGGACACAATGTAACAGAGAATTATTTCATCCGTGTTTAACGTTTGCAAACATTGTGTTATGTTGTGGCCTTGCTGAAAAATACCGTTTTTTGCTAAAAAGCACCAATAGTGTTCTTGCTGGAAAGCGTTACATGAGAAAAATAGCAAAAATTTTACTATTTTCTTTATCAGGATTTCTTTGTCATTGATTGGCTAATGCTGTTTGTATGAAACAGTCTCTGAAAGATAAATATTTATTTGCCTTTCTTTTCTCCGTTGGACTGTAGTTATCTATAGTTTAGTGTTTAGTATAGAGAAGGCATATTCCAATATATTTTTTAAAATATAGAACTCGACGATCTTACATCCATATTTGTTCATTAAACATCAATCAACATTCTCCATCACTGTTATACCTTTATCTCGCAAAGGCGAGTCGGATATTGCCCTGCAAGAAAACAACAGTACCTCCGCTGCTGTTAAGGAAGTGGCCAAGGATGTCAATTGTTCCAGTTCTTGATCCACCTTGTCCTACAGAAATCAATTGCCATCAACATGTCGATCTAATTGCTAAATTCCCATTGTGTCTCTTACTGCCTGTGGATCGTGGTACACGATCAATGCGTCAACTTCTTCCACTGGGAGTTTGTGGGATAAATTTTCTACGGCACGTACCAAGATCTGTGATGTATAATACTTGTTGTCAATGTTCCACAGGTAGTCCACAATCTTGTCTTCCTCGGATAGACGTTCCGCCCCTATACCTGTATTACAAATACACAACATGAAATAAAATTACATAAAAAATTAGAATCATTTGTGAAAAATTATGAGTATACTCTTGTACTTACTTTCTGCGATTTCTTTAGCTTTTCCTTCCTTCGTGCTAACAATCAACGCTCGAGGTAGATTCATTGTCGAAGAAGATCGAAATACGTATCAAAAGAATCAATAATAATATTTGACCCAACTGATTGATTAATACGCGTGAATAATAATCTCAGTAAATTAGAGGTTAGGTTAGATCAAAAGTATATAGACGCGATGCCCACTATGCGCAAAGTAGAAGTCTGTTCTTTTTTTGATTGAATTTTTGTACTAATTTATCTTTCTTCCCCTCTTCTTTTCCCCTGGAGAGAAAAGGAAAAAACACGAACAGGTGCAAAAGTTCAGCTAAAAAGAACAGGCCTTAAGGGTAACACAATCGCGCTTGTATCAAAACTCATGTGAGACACGTAACTTTAAAATTAATTAGAATAATTATGTTAATTATAATATAAATTAATGTTATTAATTATAATTTAACTATCTAATTGTAAATATTTTTGGATTATATTATTTAAATTGTTTAATTATTATTATTATACAAATTAATTATAATTTAACTATCTAATTGTAAATATTTTTGGATTATATTATTTAAATTGTTTAATTATTATTATTATACAAATTAATTATAATTTAACTATCTAATTGTAAATATTTTTGGATTATATTATTTAAATTGTTTAATTATTATTATTATACAAATTAATTATAATTTAACTATCTAATTGTAAATATTTTTGGATTATATTATTTAAATTGTTTAATTATTATTATTATACAAATTAATTATAATTTAACTATCTAATTGTAAATATTTTTGGATTATATTATTTAAATTGTTTAATTATTATTATTATACAAATTAATTATAATTTAACTATCTAATTGTAAATATTTTTGGATTATATTATTTAAATTGTTTAATTATTATTATTATACAAATTAATTATAATTTAACTATCTAATTGTAAATATTTTTGGATTATATTATTTAAATTGTTTAATTATTATTATTATACAAATTAATTATAATTTAAATATAATAATTATTTAAATTATACATATATACATAATTATTTTATATAATTATTTAAATAAGATTAATTATAAATTGTATATCACCTGCGATTTATTTTTAAATATTATATATACATATATGTATAAACAACCCAGGTAGCAAGTACGTCATTTTGACGTCATTTTGACGTCAAATGACGTCTTTTTGATGTCAGCTTGCTACCAGAGGGAATATAATATAAATTTTTTTAGAAAAAAAGCATAATAAGAAAAATTTTTATAAATACAAATGAGACGCACACGATTCAATAATTTGAAGAAGTGTATTTATTTTTAAACTTGTGTGTATTCCAATATTTTTAATTTTTTTACCGAGTGAGAAATAATAATGGAATCGACACTGAATCGATTCGACGTTGAAATCATCAAATCGACATTGAATCGACGTTGATTCGATATCGATTTTATTGTCATTTCTTATAAGGTATAAGTTGAAAGTTTTACAAGTGAATTTAAGGTATAATCAACCGAATGTAGAAATAAAAATTGATAATAAATTTTGAAAAAAAGAACATAATATATAATGGAAGGAAAAAAATTTTTCTTCCATATTTCTATTACGTTAGAATGTGATAATTACATGACACATAATGAGACGGCAGACATTCCGAGAAAAATAATTATACACTGAGAAAAAAATAGCCTAAATTTAAATAAATATTTATTTGAATACTACCAACTAAACATTTACTTACACAATAAATAAATATTTACTTAATAAAAAGAAGTGATTGTTAAATCAAATTAACAATCACTTCTTTTTGTACCAAATAAAGATATTTTTATATTTAATAAATATTTAATTGGTACTATTTAAATAAATATTTATTGAAATTTAGGATATTTTTTTCTCAGTGTAGATAATTGCATATCTCACATTCATTGATTGCATATCTCACGAGTATGTACCGATCCAAAAGAGATTCTGTTGATTACGATACAATTTACGCTTTCAATTAACGTTATTCGAGATATGTTACAATAATTACTGGGACGGGGTAATATAAAATATCTTCTTCGGAGAAATACAAAAATAGACAATTGTATCCTCGTTATAAAAATTCCTTTAAAATGAGGTAGAATAAGTTAAATAATAATAATGTGTCTGCGGTGATATAAGCGGTGATCACTAATCCTACGCAGTATTTATTGGTATTTTAATATTTATTATTTCCGTTAGTTATTGCAGTTTACACATTTTGAGAAATAATTTCAAGTCTGAAATAGAAATTGTCATATATGGTATCTTTTAATATAAATTAATTCGAAAAAAAGGAGAGAAAGATAAACTCTAATTTGACTCTATCAAAGAAAGAGAGAATTTGCTAGTTATTGCATAAATTATATATTTAAATTTATAAATCAACAGGACGAGAAAGATGTGTCTTCGACCTTCGGCTCTATCAATTCGATATGCTTTTCCGCTTAAATAATAGTAACATATAAAAGAGTAAGCCGCCGACAAACAATTTCACATTGTGATAGAAACCGTCGCGAAACATTTACCGTGCAGCATCATTGAAATTTATATTAGCCGACAAATTATTCCAACATGAAGCGATTGATTCTTCTGTACGTAACTTAAACAATTGCTTTTTAAACACAATATCATGTTTATTAATTTTACAACGGCATTAGTTATATGTATAATTACATTATCAATTTAATAATTTTTAATTAATTCAGAGATAACTCGAAATTAGGTCTGTTCTCATTGCTTACATTTTTTGCATTTAACATTGGAGATTTCCCAAGCAGAACAACAATCATTATGATATCAAAATGACTCCAAAATGAGATCATTAAAAATCATTTTTCAATCATTTCCTATTTATTTTAATATTTGACGTTATCATGATTTGTTGTTCTGTTTGGGTTCAAGCAACGCGAACAGATCTACCCAGACAGCACACAATATTTACAAAATACTTACAAAATATTTAGAAATATTTATAAGATTTATTTTAAATATTTTGTAAATATTTTTGTGGTTTTATATATATAGATTGCACAGATCATAAATATTTATTATAAATATTATGAAATACTTATTAGAATAGTTATTAGAATACTCATTAGAATATTTATTAGAAATACTTATTAGAATAATTATATAGTAAATGCTATAAAAATACTTAATGAGACATTATAATCCAAATAAAAAATACTTATTAGAAATATTTATTTATATTTATCATAAATATTGTATAAAATATTTAGTCTATATTTTAATAATATTTCGAATAAAGCTTTATATAAAATATGTATAAAATATCTATATAACATTTCAAAAAATGAATATTAATAAATATTTATCATATAAATATTCTGTGCTGTCTGGGTATTGATTGCTTCGCTTCCTACGTGTCTGTTTTCCTATTTTCCTATTATATTGAAATGTACGATGGCTTTCATGTACTGAAAAACATTAGAGACGTATTCTTTTTCGAAGAAAGTTTTGAATTGGTGTATATACTGCAAATGCAACAAACTATGTTTGTTTCACTCTAACTTATTAATTGCACCAGTTCAGAACTTTTTGCGAAAATGAACAGACTTAGGCCGATATTCATATATAGTCCGTATATTTTAAAAACGTCTTAAAGTAATATCTTAAGAAGCTTATGCCATTCTCTGGTACCTACATGGAATTTTAAAACTATACTTAAGACAGTTTTAAATATAAGAATTAATATATCGACTATGAGAGAGAGAATTGCGGTCCTAAATTATTTATATTTTCGATACTGTCAGTAGATGATGGCCATCGTGCACTTCAGTATTAGGCAAACAGGCATGCTGAAAGTGGATCGATTAATTTCAAGCGGGTGAGCGCGAGATTTGAATTAAATTTTGATCGTGCAACCTCTTATCGAGATATGTACTCCTAATAACATTGGTTTTCGAACGTTGAAAGACGTTTCTACCCTCGTCTAATCCCTTATCCAATTATCTTTGAAGAAGAGGCAAAATCACGTATACACATTTATTAACAATTAATACCGTTCGAATAATTTTCGAATAATTATCAAAACGTTCGATAAAATTACGAAACAATAAAGGAGGATAATCATTAACATCTGGGTATTATCTACATTCCTACTCTTCGCTCTTACAGCAGCGTTTGATTCTCATTAGCCCTGTATGAAATTATTTTGATTGTTGATTGAAGATTGAGAGGCTTTTTTTATATAGTTATATATTTATATATTTATGTTAATGTGTAATAATTAATACAATTCAAATTTAAATATAACTATAGAAAATATATAATTGCAGAATTAATTGTTGTATTTCTGGATTTTTACAGCGCTTTTGTCGGCACGTGTCTAATGAGAGATGTTACGTTATCGAAGATCCAAGAATATCCTTTGAATTTGGCATGGTTGTTCGGCATAAGTGAAAATGCTAATATGAATGAAAAACACGCTGTATGCGAATCTGAGGAGTGCAAGAAAATGGGTAATCGCATTTTATTAAGCTGCAGTTAGATTGTTTGTCCAAATATTTAGATTATCAATCATTAACTCATCATCAACTCCTTTTTTCTATTTTTTTCTCAGCTGACTTTATATTAGGAGGCATGAACAGATCCGTAAATCCATGTGATGACTTTTACGAGTACGCGTGTGGAAAATGGTCAGAGAAAAATGCCATTCCAGAAGGATTACGCCAGTGGGATACATGGACCAAGCTTCAATTCAAGACTAATCAGCAAGTACAAGGTGATCAGCCGATTTATGCATTACTATTCGTAAAATTCAAGATTGGGGAATCATTTAGCTATGTTAATATTATTAAATTCTACAGAGATTGTGCAGTCTAAGATTACAGAGAACGATTTACCAGCGGTAAAACTTGCAAAAAAGTGGTACAAAGCTTGCATGGATACGGGTGAGTGCATTTGTAATAAATGAAGTGTCGAACAAAAAATATATAGGTAGATTTGGTGTCATATTTTACGACAATTCGCTAATGCTTACAGACGCGAAAGAAAAAGAAGGGATCGACCCGCTGGTTTCTACCTTATCGCGTTTAGGTGGCTGGCCTATGACAATGGAGCCGGATAAATGGGATGAGCGGAAGTACAGTTGGGAAAAAGTGGATGATCAATATATGCGCTTGATGGCAAGAAATGCCTTTTATGACGTGCACATACAGAAGAATTCAGAGGATCCAAAAAGAGTAGAGGTACTTATAAGTACCTCTAAGTCTGATAAGTACCTTATATAAGTCTGATTAAAGAAAATATATTTACAAAGAATATAAATAAGTATAGAGTTCCACAGTCCGTGGCACGTGAGAACCTCATACTTTTAGATTTATTTTTTTACAAAAATTTAATATTAATCAATATTGAGAGACAGTAATTTGTAGGGTAGGGCTACAGAAACACAAGTCTTCTTATGTATTCTTTATTCGGCGTTCTCTGCGAGACTGCCGGCTCGTCCTATACCTACTCGCGTCGGAAAGGGGGCAACAATCTATTGTCGATCGCCCCGAAAAGTGGTAAGGCCGGAATCAGACTATGCATTGAAGATTGAGATTAAAGATTATAGATTGAAATTTCACCAATGAAAACAAAGAAATTCTGACTCCTTTTGTTCTAATTGGTCAAACATCAATCTTTCAATCTTCAATCTCATTCAATGCGTAGTCTGATTCCGGCCTAACACACGTAATAATATATGCGGAGATTCAATTTAAACCGCTACAAATTATAATTACTTATTTTAAGTATTAAAAGCACTATATATTGTTCAGTACTTTTAGTACTCCAAATAAATAATTAATTTATATAGGTACTACCTTTCAGTAGTATAAATTAGTTTTAGTATTAAATTTCTGTAAGGGTTACATCTAAATCTTACGTTTTTCCGTTTAAAAAAGGAATATATCTGCAGTAGATGTAATTGATATTTCTATAATTTCGTTCATGTATCTTACTACACGTACATATCCAGCAAGCACAAAATACTAAAAGATAACGAAAAGAGGTCTTTTTTAAGTTGTCTTTTTGACAAAGCAAAAAGATGTCTAAAAGATGACGAAAAGACATCGTTTTTAGATTGTCTTTTCAGCAAGACGAAAATATATCTATAAGACATCTTTTAATTTTTGCCGAAAAGACGACATGAAAAAGATATTTTTCCGTTATTTTGATACTTTTTTTTATTTATTCGCTGACAGTACCGGGATCACCACCAGACGGATGCGGTGGAGTTCAGTGTTTCGTGTTTAAAAATCATACAAGATAGAATAAAAGGTTTTATACATTATGAGAAATTTTACTTCTGTTCTAATGAACACTAATAAAATATTCTTATAAAATCAAGTCCCCCAAAGGGGGGATTACCCGGGAAAAAATATTTTATATATAATTATATGAAATTACAATTTCCAATCTTATTATTGTTTATATATTTGTATATAAACAAATATATTTTATATATAATTAATTATCTGTCATCTTTTCGTCGACTATATTCTTTCACTAAAAGATATCTTTATAATAATTTAGTCGCATTTTAGTTATCTTTTAGACGACTTTGTACTCTCTGGGTATATCCTCGCAATATATTTGTATTTCTCAGTCACATTATTTTACTATTACTTGTTGTATGGCGCAGTAAATTTAAGTTTATAACATTTGCATCAATTTTTTATCATCCGATTATTTTTCTCCTTAAACCCATGTATCTAGATCGACACACCGCATTTACCACCAGGCTCAAAAAAACTGCGGTTTTTGATTGATAGCATTGAAAAGGATGAAGAAGTGAACAAAGAAAGCAAACCAGATAGCAAGAGTGATGAAGACCCGAGTAATGAGGATGAGCAAAGCAATGAGGAGCCTGGAAGCGAAAGCAAAGATGATTCTAAAACAATTGAAGATGATGACAATGATGATAATAACGACAATGATAACGATGACAATGACGATGATGACGACAACGATAATGATGATGACAGTGGTGATGATAACAACGATGATGATAATGGCAGTGGCGATGACGACAACGATGATGATGGCAGTGGCAATGGCAACGACGATAATGATGACGATGATGACGACGATGATGATACAGACGAACAAGATGAAGACATCAAGAAAGAAATAAGCAAGAAAAAAATCACCAGCAAGATCGGTCATGAGAGAAGTAAAAAATTACGACACATTGGACAGAAAAAAAGCGGCACTCGGATCATTAAGACGCATGATAGCCATACTAAGATGAAAAGACAGAGAACAAGAAGATGGGCAACAAAAACGAACAATAAACAACGTTTTATTCGTCGCAAAAAGTTACATACCCAGAAAGGCAAAAGGAACCACGTGAGAAAAGTACATAGGAAAAGGACGAAAAAAATTTTAGACAATGCGGAAATAATGTATGCAACAATATCACAGGAGAGTTCAGAAAGAACGAAGAAGATATTAGAATCATATGCTAATTATATTTCGAAAGTAGCTTATATTATAGCCAAAAACAAAGGTACTAAAATTTCAGAAGAACGTCTTGCTGAAGATATTCAAGATATGATCAAATTCCAATTGAAACTGATCCAGGTAAAGAGCGTGTCACTGCTGTACTTTGCAGAGCAATAAGAACCGTAGAAAGACTTTTAATAATCTGAATAATTAACGTTCCAGATTACAAAGGAACCAATATTCAATTCGACCATACATTATATGGAAATTACACTTAGAGATTTTCAAGAGTGGTATGATAACGAGAATCCTAAAACAAATAATGGCAAGGTAAACGATTTCTTAATCAATTAATTATTTTGATTTTTTTTTATTTTGTATTATTCTTGTGATTTTTGATACTAGATATATAATATGATAGAATTTTGATACTATATATAATATGGTAGAATAAATATGATTACTGCAATATTGAAGAATGATATTAACAAATAGATTAACTGGGTTAGTAAAATCAAGGCGTTGTTTGACGAGGCGTATGAGTCCGTGGATGATGATTTAATTCTAAACATTATTTCGCCAAATTACATTAAAGAACTTCTCTCCTTACTGGACGAGACGTCGAGTAGGACGATCGGTAAGTTTTAAAAATGACTCTGTTGAAAATACAAAACATCATTAACATACATGTACTTATAAAAAATATATTTTAGTGAATTATATACACTGGAACTTCATAAGCAAAATAATAAAGACTACCACCAGTGAAATGAAAAATTTATACGATACGTGGGAGAACATTATTAACAAGAACGAAAATGGAACTCCGTACGGTTTGATATATTTTTATATAGATAATATCTTCATGTATTAATAATTGATTATTTATTACTGTGTAAAAATAAATAATTATTACTAATTTAAGATCTAATTCAATTATGTTAAACGTAGCTCGAAAGCATCTATTTGCATAGATTCAGCAGAGATAAAAGAAATTCTAGCGTACGAATTTGTAAGAAAATATTTCTCCGATGAAACAGTGAAAACAGTATGTTTTATTTCATTCATCTGTTATTTATAATCTTGTCTCTGTGCTAATACATTTGTCTGTAAGTTAATTCTTCACTTTTATTATAGGCATCGGACATGCTCAACGATATAAAAAAAGAAGTTGAGAAATTGATTAAAGACTCAGATTGGTTAAACGATGAAACTAAAGATTATTTTATAGAAAAAGTAAAATATTTGAAGAAATATATTGGATATCCGGATTGGTACAAAAACACTACGATCATGCAAGAGTATCTTAAAGGGGTATAAGTTTGTAAAAAATTGTTAATATTAGTTGTTATTACATGACGACCATCACTTTACGTAACATTATTCCATTAAAGCTTGTTATCGGTCCATCATACTATGAGAATGCTCTTCGATACAACAGATACGTCAAATTGGAGAGCTTACGGAAATTATCGAAAAATAATGATGAAATCGATGAAAAGTGAGTACGATTTACTATAATATGTTTTGCGAGTTAAATAATTTTTATATGTTAATAAACGAGTTAACAAATTTTTATTACAGTCTAAAGCTGGATCCAACTGAAATAAATGCCTTTTATATACCCTATAAAAATACTTTAAGTATGTATAAAAATATCTTAAACATGTTTCCTTATTTAATGAAATATAATTGTACGCTACACATGCTCATAAATTATTAATTTAATCGATCGATTTAATGCGAAATTTGTAACTATTAACTTCACAATAAAAATTAATTCTTTCGTCAATAGGTATCATGGCGGCGGACTTTCAGAGTCCATGGTTCGCTTACGGTCGACCACGGTAAGTGAATGAATTTGATTAAAACTTAACACCACATACATAACGAAATATGTGCACTAAAAAAACTATAATTATTTTATTTAATAATAATAATAATATAATATGATTATTATATAAATATATAATATAAGTATAATATAAATATTATATAAATCTTTATAGAATATTTTTTTAACAATTATTGTTCTACAGAGCTCTTAACTTTGGTATTATTGGATTCCTCATGGCGCATGAAGTTAATCATGGATTCGATCATATAGGTACGATGGAAAATAACACCGTCATCATTAAACTCTACCCTTACTTTATTTTTTGTGTTGCAATATTTACAATTATTGTGGTGATATAATGATTATTTAATACTTTTTGAATATTTGATGAAAAAGAGAAATAGATAAATAATTTTTAGGACGCATGTACGATAAAAATGGTGACCCTCTGGATTGCTTCCCGATAATGGCCCAGGCATATGACAAAAAAGAAAATTGCTTTATAAACCAGTTTAATAATTATCCCATTGATTCAAAAACAAATAAAAAAATAAAGGTACACTGTTTACTGTATATTTAAATTACTTTTATTTTATTAAAGTTTTAGTTGGTCATTTATTTATCAGTTATCGATTAAATCATCTCTATCTTATTGAAAATTTACTGATCTTTTTTACTGATTGAAATTATAGGATTATGGTGTGCAAACGATAGACGACAATATAGCAGATACAATGGGATTGCAAGCGATATTTAAGACTTTTCAAAGCAAAGAGAAAGAGAGCAAAACACCGGAAGCCGCATTGCCAGGCATGGAAAATTTTACCAACGATCAACTATTCTTTTTATCTTTTTCCACTGTAAGTGTTACGAGCATTAATGAAATACAATTAATTCAAAACTATGAAGATATATAATAATAAATAAAGTAATTTTTATGCTTCAATTATATTAAAACATTTACGTTTACAGTTATGGTGTGAAGCAAATAAATACACCTCAAGTGAAATAATAGATAATGCTAAGAATGATGACCACAGCGTCATGCGATTAAGAGTTATAGGTTCTGTATCAAATTCGGACGATTTCGCTAAAACTTATAATTGCCCTGTTGGTACTCCGATGAATCCCGAAAAGAAGTGCAATATCTGGAAGTGAGTCTAAAGAATCTTGCAAAGCAAACCTCTTAAAAATATCCCGCAGAAATTATTTATCCAAATGTATCAATGAATAAAAAACGCATTTATATGAAAACGTTTCTTTTGATTATCTTCTAATTTCTGAATGTATTCGACCTAATTTGCGTTATTCAAGGATAAAATTTATCCAGAGGATAAAAATTAATTATCAGCAAACTATTTTTCACTAATATCATCTGCACCGTGGGTCTCTTTCACGCCAGTATCAAATTTCTCATAAAAAATTAGTTGTAAATAATTGAAAAAAAAAATACTTTTACATCTCTACTTTGTATTCTAAACGTTTTTTACCTAAAACTATTATATTGTTTTTTTATACAGTAAAGTGCAAAAGGAAACTTTTACTATTGAAATTTTGACTGATCCTTAAAAAAAACCCGCGATGCAAGAAGAAGGTTAAAAATATAAACTGAAATCCAAAAAATACAGCGTTATAGGATAGGCTTTTAATAACATATAAATGTGCTACATTTAGGCTTTGCTCTGTTTGCAATACATTTCTTGTGAGTGCAATAGTAAATGTGAAAAAAATTCTAAAATGTTGTAATAATCTTATTCGTGCGCATACATAATTTTGCAAAGAATTTGTTCTTACTTTGCATTTCGTTTAAATTGCACAATGCAAATACACATACAATAATGTCAATAATCATAAAACGACGGACGTCCTGAAAATGATAATTTGTAAGTAGGCTGATTAAATAGATAATAAAATTTCCGTTAGTCATGATAAAAATTATGCTTTTATAATTAAATTCATCCAATAGATAAATAGTAAATAGATAAATAACTGCAAAATTAATAAACGATTGCATTTATTAAACAAGGTGCATATATTATATAACATATATAAAATACCTAAAATCATTTATAATATCATTGGACAGAAAAAGACGAAAGATGAACAGTCCAAGAAATTCAGTCCTAGGATATGGAAAAAAAACAAGTTTAAAGAATCGACCGATTGTTGTGTTCATAAAAGAAACAATTAAAATTGTTTTCGTTCGTATTGTTACTCATGCGTTTTAAAGCGATTGGAATTGCGATGCATTGACGACACATGTTTTAAATGAATAACATTAACACTTAACAGTATTTTATGTAATTTTCCATAATTTGTACCGATAGAGATAAAAAATCACGATCGAAATGTCTATGTTTAATTTTATTATGTAATTAAACCAATAAAATTATTATATGTAACGATATCAGAGGCTTGGTTAATTTATTTCTCAATTAAAATTATGTCGTACCCACTGTGCGCGGTTACGTACATTGTCTGTATATTATTGTTTCTTTTATGGATTTTCTATAAAAGAAACAACAAGTCAGCTAACACTTTGCCTATCGTCTGCTCTTAATCTTAAACATTTTTTTTTTATTGACATTTATTAGAACCCATTACTATTTACATTTATCACTATTTTTTTTCTCATCATTTCTGAATTTTTGAAAAAAGAGGCATTATTCTTAAAGATCTATTATTCAGATATCGCACACTATTTTTTGAATTAATAAAAATTTGTGCGAGAAAAAACCTGGAAATTAATATTTCTCGAGGTGGAAATAATGTTGATATCGGTTATCACTAGTGCTATTTTGTTAATGTAAACCAGAAAGGCAAAAGATACATTTCCGGCCTTCAGCTCTATCAATTCGATATGGTATAGCACTGCTGAATCCTTCCGCAAATAGTATAAAAGTCAGCTAAGCAACAAATAATTTCACATTGCGGCGGAAAACGTTAGACCAGCACAATTATATAAAATTTATCTCAGCCTTAAACAATTTTACGGCAATGAGGCGATTCATTCTTCTGTAAGTAACTTATAAAAATTATTTTTTAAACACAGTGTCAATTAAAAGTGAATTAATATCCCTCATTTTGTCTTTAGAAAATTAATCTGTTTCGACTGTAATTAAAGAAAAATAAAGTCTAAACGTGGTATATAATATTTTTCTCTTGTTTCGAATTCTAAATTCACTTTGAAATAGTGATATCAACTAATATTATTCTTTATATATTATATACATCATCTTTATCTCTTATATTATACTGTAGATCTTTATTTCTTATATTATACTGTTATATATTATCCTGTTTCATTTTGCATTGTGCTTTACAGCGCCTTCATTGGCATATTTTTAATGAAGAATGTCACATCGTCGAAAAACCAGGGATATCCTTCGCGTCTAGCATGGTTGTTTGGTTTAAACAATACACAACATGAAACTAAGGAACAAAATGAAACTAACGACGAAAATAAGCCGACCGTATGTCAATCTCAAGAATGCAAAAAAATCGGTACTTCTTAAACAGCAGCAGCTGTAGTTGGAATTATAATTTAACAGTTAATTTGAATCTTTACTCTCTTATCGTTATCCTTTTTTTTCAGCTCAGATAATAACGGAGAGCATGGACAAATCTGTGGATCCGTGCGACGATTTCTACGAGTACGCTTGTGGAAAATGGTCAGAGCATAATCCCGCTCCAAAAGGGATGAAGTCCTGGAGTATGTTTGCAAGTGCACAAGTAAATGTCAGAAAGCAAATAACAGGTGAATACCAAATTATCCGAATTTCAACAGGAAACTTGCGTGTAATAATATTAAAATTAAATCATATTTCGTAGCAATTTTCGACGAAGGTCCAAAGAAAGACGATCTTTTGGCGGTAAAGCTCGCGAAGAAGTGGTACGCGGTCTGTATGGATACAGGTAAATGTGGATGTAGCTTTCGAGTGATTGAATCGTTCAAAAATTCAAATACTATTTTCAAACATAATTATATTCCACGACATAATTCACGAAACGCTTCCAGATGCAATGGATAGTCAAGGACTTGAACCGCTTGTCTTTACCTTATCGAGGATAGGCGGCTGGCCGATGATAATGGAACCTGATGAATGGAACGAGGAGGAGTACAGCTGGCAAAAAGTGGATGATCAATATGTGCGCTTGACAGGAAGGAATGCTTTTCACGACGTGCGCGTGTGGGTGGACGGAAATTGGACTTTAAACGAATTCCCGAAAACAGTGCATGTACTCATCACAACACAAGCATTCAATTAAGATTATAATTACGCATTAATATTACGCTCTCAAATCTCTAAATCCAAAAGCATACTTGCGATGTATATTTTTATAATCTCTATATGATTACATTATGTATCATTATAGACATTTTATATCTGCGTTATTCTTTCCATTACATATGTGGGGCGTAAATTTATATTTAAAATATTCGCTTTGATTTTTCACTAGTGATTTTTATTAGTGTAAGTTCTTGTTGCCAGGTGTCTATTCCCCATTTACCTCCGGCTTCGTTCAAACTCTGGGATGAAGACGATAGCGAAGAGAAAGTAGACAGAAGCGACGAGGATCCCAGCGACGAGGAGAAGCAAAGTAACGAGCAAAACGATAGTCAAGAACCTGGAAGCGAAGACCAAGACGATAACAAAACCGATAGTACTAACGATAATGGTGATGAAGATGATAATAATGGTGACGATGAAGATAATGATGATAATAATGACGATAAAAATGGCGATGAAGAGAGTGACGATGAAGATAATGACGACAATAATGACGACAAAAATGATGATGAAAAGGATGACAATAATGATACAAACAAACAGGATGACGATGACAATAATGGCACACATGAACACGATGACGATGAAGAAAACAAGAAAGAAAGAATCAGTGTGAAAAAAGCCGGTAAATTCGCGAAAAATAAAAAATTAAAGCATAGTAGAAAAATTAAGAGTAGCATCAATTCCAAGAAGCACGAGAATCATAAGATGAAGAAAGACAGGATAAAAAGACGGGCAATACCGAATGTTCGCGAGAAATTACGCACGCAGAAGATTGAAAAGAATCACGTGAAGCAAGCACGTAAGGAAAGAATAAAGAAAACTTTAAAGGCACCGCAGATTAGCACCGAAGAAACGACTGACAAATACGATATGACGAAACTATATGCCGATTACATCTCGAAAGTAGCTCTCGCCATAGCTGAAGTAAGAGGCGTTGAAGTCTCAGAGGAACACTTGTATAAAGACATCAAAGACATGATCAAATTTCACGTAAAACTAATTAAAGTGAGTGTTACATTACTTTGCTGGACAAGGAAGCGATAAGAATATGTTCATAAAAACCAAATAATAATATATTTCAGATTACTACAGGAGGAGAGGAAGAAAAGGAATTAACGCTTAATGACTTCCAGGAATGGTATGAAAAAAAGATACCCAAAACTCACAACAGCGCAGTAAGTTGTTTTCTAATTAATTAATTTAACCTGTAATTTTCTCCAATTAAATGAGCATAATTAACGCAATATAGATTGATTGGCTTTACAAAATTGGGGAGTTATTTGACGAAGCTCATGTGCCTGTGAGTGGTGATATGGACATAAAAATTAATAACCCAGATTACTTTAGTAATCTTATATCTTTGCTAGACGATACATCGAGTCGGACAATCGGTAAATTAAAAAAAATGTGGTAATATAAGCAAATGTCGTTGATAAATATACTTACATAAGTTATGTTTCAGTGAATTATATACATTGGAACTTTTTAAGCAGAATAATAAGAACTACTACAATTGAAATGAGAAAATTGTATGATGCATGGGAAGAAAAAAAGAAGAATGATGATGATCAGATTCTTGGAGTTTCAGCAAGGTGCAATGCAAGCTCTTATATTAAAAATAGTTTTTTATATAATTATTAACGTCATTATTTGCTTTTCAACTCCTTTTTTATGTTGCATTTTCCATACGGTGCAATCTTAATACTCTTAACGCGTGAATCAAAATCGAATTATAGTTTTAGAATATTTTAAATCATACTAGTATTAACTGATGATGAACTATTACCACAGATCGTTCAGATGCACAAGAGAAGTAGATATGAGCGACATGCTAGCATACGAGTATGTGAGAAAACATTTCTCTGATGAAATCACGACAGCTGTAAGCACTTCGTGTGGATTAAGTCTTATTTCGTCTATAGAAGCCTCCTGACTATCTTATAAGTTTGATCAATTGAATTACTTATCCCTATTACAGGCATCGGACATGTTGGATGATATACAAAAGGAAGTTGAATATCAAATTAAAGACTCAGACTGGATAGATGAGGATACTAAGGATTTTGTGTTAGCAAAATTAGTGCATATGGAGAAATTTATTGGATATCCAGATTGGTATAGAAATAATACTATTGTTAAACGATATTATCAAGGTGTAAGTTCCTTAAAATTGATTAATTATTACTGCATAGTGATTATTTGATTTAATTGTTCTATTCCATTAAAGCTCATTATTGGCAATTCGTATTACGAAAATACATTGAGCTATGATAGATACAGCAAGTGGAAAGAGCTACGACAGTTGTTGGAGGAAGATGAAGACGATGAAGTGTAAGATAACTCATTTGTATTTTATTAGTCTTATTTTTTAATATGTAAAATAAATTCATACAATATATTCCATGTTATAGAATGGTGATGAATCCTGTAATGGTAAATGCCTTTTTCTCACCGGATCTTAATTCCGTAGGTTTGTATCCGTAGCACGTTTTTTTTTTAGTAGAACTTAAATTCATGAATTTGCATTTTTTATATTGTTATTGATATTAATCTTTCTTTCGATTATAGCCCTCTCGGCAGCAGATTTTCAGAGTCCATTGTTTGCTTTTGGTCGACCACAGTAAGTGAACAATTTTTATTAAAAATGTCAATGTGATTAGCGCATAACTATAAAAAGCCATAAATATAAATAAATTTAGGATTATAATCTCTAAATATTTTGTAATTTTTTTCTAAACACTCTTTATTCCAGAGCTATTAATTATGGTATTGTTGGATCAATCATGGGTCACGAAGTTAATCACGGATTTGACAACTATGGTAACGTTATAAAATGTTTGTTATATCAGGCCATTTAGTTTAGTAAATACTACATTCTATGACATTTAATTAATGCAATAATATAATATTTATCATTTTACTCCAAAAAATATTTCAAACGTTTTTTAAGTATTCAAAAAGATGACAAAAAGTCAAAAGAATAACTTTTAGGCCACTTATATAATAAGAAAGGAAAAATTGTGGAATGGTTATCCGCAATGGCCGAAGCATATGGCAAAAGAACAGAGTGTTTTGTGGAACAGTTTAATAATTATGCCATCAACAAGATATCGAATACAACAAAGGTACGTCATCTACATTTCATCATCTGCATTTTATTACTATCTAATTTACATTATTCTTATTTTTCTCATCGGGCATTTTAAAAACATTTGATCGCACTCACTGTTTAAAATTGCAGGACTATGGCAATCAAACGGTGGGAGAGAATATCGCGGACACAATGGGATTAGAAGCAGCGTTTAGAGCATATCAAAGAAGAGAAAGGGAATGCGGAAAGCCGAATACCGTATTACCAGGCCAGGAAAACCTCACCAATGATCAACTTTTCTTCCTATCTTTTGCCAACGTAAGTATCACAGATATATAAATTCAAAACTGGAATAATTAAATTATAAAAATAATAATGTTTAAAGTAAACATTCATGTGCTTGAATGTATGAAATTGGGGTAACGTTTGCAGTTGTGGTGTGAAGATCCGGCAAAGAGTGCAATCAAAGCTAAACATGACGTACATAGCATCGGACAATTGAGAGTGATAGGAACTGTTTCAAATTTGCACGACTTCGCCAAAGCTTATAATTGCCCGGTCGGCAGTGCAATGAATCCCGAAAAGAAATGTCATATCTGGAAGTGAATTACTTCTACGAATGTAACAAATTAAACTAGCCAATGCTTCACAAAAATAGTTGATAAAAATTTTCTGTCTATATATATATATATATATATATATATATATATATATATATATATATATCAATGAATAAAATAAAGCATATTAAGTAAAGAAATTGTTTCATTTTGTTCACAGGTTTGACGTCTTTATCTAGTCTTTTAAGTAAAAAAAATCACATTATATGTTCAGACATATCGATGAATAGAATGAAATGTATATAAAAAAAACACTCATTATTTTTACAATTAAATTCTTCGAGTTTAAAATTACGTTGTCAGTACAATAAGACGTTTTATTAAACATGCTCATTACTGATGTCAAAG
The DNA here is from genome assembly GCF_001594075.2 of Trachymyrmex cornetzi. Classification (NCBI taxonomy): domain Eukaryota; kingdom Metazoa; phylum Arthropoda; class Insecta; order Hymenoptera; family Formicidae; genus Trachymyrmex; species Trachymyrmex cornetzi. The sequence continues at coordinate 900,103 of NW_017297951.1, forward strand.
ATAATCGCTATTGATAAGCGATATTTAAAGCTGTCAATGGAATAAGGAGATAAGCAGAAAGGAAAAATATTAACAAAAAAGTTTTTATATTGATAAGTTGCAATGTTTCATACATAATCCGCAGCCATTATTTATAAAGGACGTTTAGATGTCGAGATAGTGGTATGTTTATCGGCAGAATTCTTATCGTTTATGGACTATCGCAACACATTATGGTGACATCTAAATAAACGCCATCATCGTATCTACTTTCAAAGTATTAGAACGCAAAGTGTACGTATCTTCTGACGGTTGATTAACTTTTGTTTCTGTATAAATAATTTTTACGTCTAATCCAACTCACTTGAGATACGATCGCTCAACCAAGAACGAATAGATGTTAATTGATTGTAGGTATTAGAAGTTCAGACCGAAATTCGATATCATCGCGTTACCAAGTTCCCTGTACGCGTGTGTACTGCATGTGGCAGACATCTAAAGTATGGTCAGATGGGAATCGGATACATATTTTGAATGTAATACCGACATTGATGTTCGTAAATTAATGTCATCCATTCTGTTTTTCATGTACACCATTCTGCTTTTCTTGCGCTTTCAACGGTTTTAATATTTCTATGTCATTTGGCTGTTCGAGCATCAACTGTTGTTTCTTCTTCTTCTTCTTCTTCGGTTTCCTAAAAAAAATTTGTCCAAGGACATGTTATTTATATATCTAATAAATTGCATGGAATAGACGAAACAGGGAAGACTTACTTTCCAAAAAGTTCGCCATCTTGAATCGATTCAGGAAGTTTTTTGTTCAGAGTCTCCGGAAGAAGAAGAGACATTAGTCCACCAAATAAGGCGCAAAATCCAAATATAACCAGTGGTAATGGCATCCATACTTCAGACTGGAACGATTAGAGATAATATGCATTGATGATTTCACGTAATGTGATATCGAACAGGATATGTTTACTTCGGAAGTTTCTATATATATCTGGATATTGACAAAAAATAGTGTGATAAATAACATACCAAATGATTAACATATGGAGCGATAACTCCGCCAATTCGGGCAAAGGTGGAACTCGCGCCCAATCCGACGTTTCGAATGACAGTCGGAAATTGTTCGGCAGTAAACACATAAATTGCGCCGTAGGAGGAGGTAATAGCAAGTTTTCCTATCATTGCTGAACAAACGATTAACCACGGCATATCTGAAAACAAACAAATTTGTCTATTGGCATTTTTATTATTAAGATAACTGGCTGCCAGATTTATTCCAATATAAATACTGAATTCACTTAAAATATTTTTTCGCAAATAGCAAAAACAGTTCTATTCAAACATACATATAAGAAAATATAAAATTGTCATGAATAAATAAAATTGTTAATTTATACTTACTGGCAGGGATAAATAACGTGGCAAGTAATGCTAAGCCGGACAACATCATACATCCACAAATAATGATCTTTCTGCCCCAGCGATTTAGAGTAAAAATCAGGAATGTGTATGCCGGTACTTCCACAATCCCCGATATTACAAAATTGACGTAGTCGTTACCACCAAGATTGGACGCGTGCCAAGACAATCCATAGTACGTGCCACTGTTAACGAGCCTACATGAATAAAAAAATCAAAATTAGTACAGAACCATCAAAGGTCTGTTTTGTGGCTGAATTAGTATATACATACTTTTGGAACTTAAAATGAAATAGGTATACGTTAGATATTTCGCGTGAGAAAGAATTCTAGTGTAGAAATAAAAAATAGACCTATAAAAAACAAAATATATGAAACAATTGACGAAGCGATCGTACCAATTAAAAAACAGAAGAATGCTCTTTCGCCTTAAGTTCGGATAACGGAACAGATCGAAGAGCGAAGGCTTTTTCGTGTCAGGCATACTATCCTCACTGTTATTATTAAGAAGCGTATCTAAAACCTCGCTCGGCATCTCTACACCATTTTCCAGAGAAGCACGTTGCAGCAAATCCTTCGCTTCATGGAGTCGGCCTTTCGTTAGAAGCCACCGAGCGGACTCGGGAATAAACCTACCGCGAATCAGATCATCTTGTAAATAACAACGCCGGTTCCAGAATTATATGTTACTTGGAATACATCTATTATATGTCGTACCACCAATAAAGTAGAAACGCGATACTTGGTACCGTGATAGCTACTTGCAGCATTCTCCAGTCAGTAATAAAATACGCGAAACCAGCGGTGAGTATGTATCCGGTAGTAAAAAATAATTGGCAACCGACACTAGCTACTAGCCGCTTTTTCGGTCCGACCATCTCCAAAGCTGGAAGAAATAAATAAATATGTAATCTCTTCGCTCGCGTAATTTTAAAAACATACTCAAAAGCTCCTATTCGACAAAACGCTAAATTGTAAATGATAAATCAAACGATATTAGTAATCAAATTCAGTTTACCTATGACATAAGCTACTAAGAACACTCCACTGGTGGTTGAGCCAACAATTAGCCTGAAGATTACGTAGGAAATAAACTCGGGCGCGACAGCGACTAGTATACCGCCAGCCAGCTGTATGACTAAAGACAGGAAGAAAATTGGTCTACGACCATATTTATCGGACAAACTGCCGAATATTATCGAGCCAAGCATGACTCCTACCATGAACAACGAGTCCCCCGTCGCTCTCAGCCACGCCTTGTCACAGACCAAGTCCCACTGCAAAAAAGAAACATTATCTATCATCTGTTTAATAGGTATTCTTTAAATTGAATTTCTGTCCGTCTCGTCGTCTGATTTCTATTTGTATCTCATTCGTACAAAAATTGTCGAGAAAAACGCGCACGAGCGATAACAAGATTTTAATTCGCAAAAACTACAACTAAATAATTATTCCATACCTCGGAAGTGGTTGTACTTTTGTACACGCTTCTGTCGTACACATACTGCTTGCAACTACTGATGCCTCCCTCTTCGGTGCCGTTACCAATAGCAGTTCCAATGATCGTGCTATTCGCGAGGTCAATAATGTCACGCCTCATGCACTGGGACCACCCTCGGAGTTCGTAGTCCCATGGATAGCTCGCGTTCAATACATCCTGGCTTAGGTGAAACGTGACGTTCTCTGCGTTCTCGTGTGGAAGTAAACACCTGGAGGCAAAGGAGTTTCTCGTTTTACCGTTTTAAATTCCTCGTAATCCATCATGTAATTATCGTCACGTTTACTCGAACTATTACCTCGAATTCATTTTGGCTCCGAGAAATACGCCAGCTAGCTTGTGAAAGGCGCACGATATCGCTGGAAGACAGAGTAGAAGATAGATCCTGCGCTGGTAGCGACCGAATTCGCCCATACGAAGAATAACATCGTCGTACGCCATTTCGTCCGGAGTATATATCCTGCGTTTCCGTATTTACGATATTTCTCAATGCGTGAGAGAAAGCTTTTATTAGAACCCTTGTAAATAAAAATATCTCTCTATTGGAATTTAATCGGCGCACGATTAATGGCTTCGTTCGTAACGGACGATCGTTTTAATAATATTCTATCGATTTTGACATCGTTATCTCGTGTCACGAGAATTTTTTCGTCGTGACATTTGGAAATGGCTGTAAGAAATAGACGCGTGGTTCACGAGGGCACACCTCGATACGCTCCTCGAGATATTCCTAGCTGTAAGGCTTGATCCAACGACGGTAGAGACGACCAAAATCGCTTATCGGATTTCCGAACACATTGGGCGTTCCCTTAAATCGACTTCCGGGCAAAACGACGGCAGCTAAAAAAAAAATTGGAATATACGTTTTGATATCTCTGTATTAACTATTTATTATTTTATCTTATCTATACGTATTATTATTATATATTTTATTACTATATGTTATTTTATATTTTGCTCATTTTTGCATTTCTTATATATAAAAAAAACAATGTTAAAAATTACTTAGAAATTAATATCTCGTTAACTATTTAAAAAATTACAAAATAATAGAGGATTTTTTTACTTAATCTGGTCTATTTGCTTAGAAGTGATGTGTCAAAAAGACTATGACACTTGAAAAATAATAAAGACACTAGAAAAATATTGAAAAAATTATATGCACGGGTGTTTTAAACTTTTTAACATCGTGGGTAGAGTGGACTAAACAGTCGAAAAGTCCTCTATCTACTTTGCAATTTTTGTAATTTTTTTTAATTACCCAATGAGCAAAATATCTGAACTCATTACCTAAAACTTTAAGATATCTTTAAGAGTTTTTTAAGAAACAACTTTAAAATATTTTAAAGAACTCAAAGTCTTAAAGTTGCCTTAAAACCTTACATCAATTTTACCCGCTTATTCAACAATTTTAGAAATTACTTGGAAATTAATATCTCGTTAACTAATTAAAAAATTGTAAAATAATAGAGGATTTTTTTATTTAATTTAATTCGATCTATTTACCCAAAAATGGTGTGTCAAAAAGTGATACCTGTATATTTTTTAATATGTATAGTTTTAATTGACGCTTTCAATTGTTCGCACGATTTTTTTCATTCATTATAATTTTCTACGACAAGTTCGTCATTGAAGACTAATTCGTCATTCGTACATATAAAAGCAGTCGCGAGTATGCAAGCGCAATGTTGTTTATAACATTGGTCCGCGCGCGCATTGCGTAACAACGCTATGTAAAAGAGAAAGAAAGGGAGAAGTTTGACAAATCGCAAGGTTTAATACCAAGCCCAACCGAACATTACGCCTGTGCGTAGCGGCTTTTAATGTACTTGGGACCCGTTCCGACTAATTAGACTCGCGGACAGACGATCCGCATGGATCGTCATTGATACAATTGATACAATTGTCTTTAGATTAGGACTCGAAAGAAAAAAAAAAGGCGGCAAACGGATAATATCAGCAATTATTGACCGATCGATCGTTTATTATATCGTCAATTTCTTTTTTCCTTTTCATTTTACTGTTCGTCGAACTACTCGCACTAAAAATTCCTCTAAGACTATATTTTCCACACAACGGTACGTACAAATTGCACCTTTTCTCTTTCAAGTTTGTAGATTTACATGCGATTCTGTGACACAAATCAAAATCAAACATCATAATTAATAATATAATCTTGCCATAATATAAATAACGAATATATATATATATAAAATATCCTGACTTTGAAATAACTTTCCAAACACATGTAACGCTCCAGGAAAAATTTTGAAACGTTCATACCACGACAACGACGGTTGAGCACAGTCGGCGAGTTTAACGCAAAATCGTGATATCGCATGAGCCGGGCATACGAAATATCCGTATTATCTACACGTTTCTACATTTAATCTACATCTAACGATACCGTACCGATCGCACACAAGTAATCAGCGACGACGTGGTGGACAGTGTCTTCAGTCCAGGCAGTTCTTTCAAAATGCGAACGGGCGAGCTGTCGCACCGCGTACGAAACGCTCTCGCACTTATGAATGGGACACAACCCTGCGCGCATCAAGGACGGACGGAAACTGGCCACATGCTTCAGCCGGCGCGGCGCGAGACTCGGTTCGTCGTGTTTCGCTGCGGCAAAGGCGCCGATCAGCGCGACTCGGCTAAACTCGACTCAACTCGACACGACTCGGCTCGCCGAAGACTCCTCGATCCACGTTTCAGCGCGGCGGCGGCTAGATTCGGCTCGGTGTACTTGGTACCTCCAATGGTTCAGGGTGATCTTTTTCTTCTTTTCGTTTCTCTCTCTCTCTCTCTCTCTCTCTCTCTCTCTCTCTCTCTATTTCTCCTCCCCCTGGATAGAGGCGGATCTCGATTTGTCAAAATCGGACGTGACCCGACACGTCCCCTCGATGCCTTTGGCGGCGAGTCTTCGTCGAGGGCGAAATGGATAAGTAAAAAGAAAAAAGAGATGGACCAGCCTCTGCCGGGTCAGTCACACTTGGGAACACTCGAATTCGTATCCCTCTCGAGAGCCAGAAGAAGCACGTGAACTGATCGGTGTGTTGCGTGTGCAGCTGTATCGCACGTAATGCTTATCGCAATGTACTCCTAGGCTGTTTCTGCATATCTATTTTCGCTGAATGCGGTAAACCGATCATCAGAATTGCAGCTGATTGGATTTGGGCTGTTTGGCCTTCGGCTTTTTGGCTATGTCTTCCGCGAGACGATTTTAAATCACTCCTACAGCACAAAGTTGTACAAAAGTTGTAGCAACACTGCAGAGACAACATTGCAGCAACATTGCAGAGACTTTGCAGCGATATTCTGTGCTCTATGAGTCACGTGCTTCCTTCGCTTCAAAGCGACGTTTTGCGCGATCCACGGCGGAATGATCCTATTTTGAACGATGCGAGAGATAAGGCACGTCACAACTTATAAGGCAATGTAATAAGGAAACTACTAATAAAAAAATGCTCCGTCTAACGCGGCCTTTGCAACATATCGTGTTTTCGAATCCTCTTCGAAAGCTTGCGTGCTACAAAATTTCGCCGGTTCAATATTATCATCGGTATCGCGATTATTTTTCACGTGACCTTCGCAGGATCATCTGAATAACGATCTAGTTGATAATTTATGGACTCTGTAAATGAAATATGAGTAACTAATAATATAGGGTGCGAGGCTATTCCGTCATTTTCAACCTTAAAGTAATATAAAATTTATGGCAACAAATAATGTCATTTTGCAGTAACGTGCTTATAACAATCTTATCATAACTACAATCATGATTGCTTCTTGCACAAGTATGACCTTTAAATATTCAGTATACGCTGCTCAGAAACATAAACAATATCGTGAAAAGTGGACGAAACAGCCCCGCTCTACCCTATTGTAAACTAGGTGAAATAAAAGGCGTAGTGGCTTATTTGAATACTTAATAGAGATTAGCTTTCCTCGATAAGATTACGTTATCGCGAGAACTCGATAGAAATACACAGCTAAAACAATCCTATTTGCCATATGCACATATTCCACTAGCCGAGCCTCCCTCGTAGACTTCGTTCCGCATCGTAATCGCGTGACGCGTAATCCGTTAAAATAAAATATTTTTCAATGATCGTAAATTCTCTTGCAAAAAGATACCAAGTGGGTTACAGCTGTATATACTCGTATACCATTCCGCTATGTCTCTAGTTCTCGCATTGCGAAATTCACGGAGAACGTATGGGAACATTCTGTCTGCGTACGAAACGGACAGTTTCGACAATTAACAGTTCTAATCTTACACGCTCTAAATTTGGTTGTCGCCTCGTACTTTCATCAGGGGGAGTCAATCGATCGCCCGTGACGGTGCCTCTCCTTCTCGCCTAATAAAAATTCCAACGCAGGCTGCGGCATGGACCCTCTTTGCTCCCTCCGTCGCGTTCCTACCGCGTCTACCTGCATAGATACATACATATATTAATACTCGATACGATATCTCGCGATTCACCCTCTTTTTCCACGAGTATCAATTCATGGCGTAAAAAGGAGCGAAGCTTTGGCTGAAAAATAGATGGACGATTATTCGCACGCGACAAAAACGCCTGTTAGCCACATGTCAGTAATACCGGCCCAGACATTGCTATCGCTATCACCATCATCGCCACCACTGTTACCGCCGTCGCCGTGTCGGAGGCCGACATCGTCGGCCCCAGTGCGAAACCCGAAGGCTATTTATAGTAGGGAACGGCTTCTAGTTCCCACTGCGTGAAAAATCGCAACTGGTTTCTCGCGAGTGCGAATGGAACAGGGAGAGAGAGAGAGAGAGAGAGAGAGAGAGAGAGACAAAGAAAGAAAAAGAATGACTCCGGTGTCTCGGCCGAAGTCGTCGCTCTGCATTAGCCGCTCCTCTAATGAGCAAACAGTTCTCTGTCGAAGGCTCTCACGAGAGTGCACCTGATGGTAGACGCAATGCGAATTATGTATGAAGCGTAACCGATAAACAAATAAATCAAGGCGGATATGATAAATATTTAATGAAAAACGAATGTTACCCTCATCGTCAAATGTCGCGTTCGTTAATCCTGATTAGATCCATGCTCCGATTACACATGACAATGGAGGTCCTGTTACAAATGTATACCGCTTTACGTCGAGCATTCTTGAAAGTCAGGAAAGAGTGATCACCTGTTTAAACTGCAGCGCAGCGATTGCGTGCAAGAAGACAGCGGCTCGAGAACTTTCAACGTGCTTGCTGGCATTTTTGTCTTCTTTTTCAATCAATTAAAGATACACGCGCTTGATAAGCGCGTAAAATGCATCGCGGAGAATCGCGCAAAAGTTTTGTTTGTCCGATTTGCATAACCGCGTAACCCGCATTCTCGCAAGAAGAAAAAAAATCCACCGATCTAGGTCGAGTTTTGCTTAACGCGAAGGATGCCAATTGCGTTCTTTAGACGCATGATCGGCTGCTGCTCCTTTCTCCTTCTGCGTACCTACGCTTTATGCAAATCCATCTGGACAAGCCTTAACGGTTACCTTCTGCTGGACGCGGCCGCTGAAGGGAATCGCGTTCCGGCGAGTAAGACGAAGAGACAAGAGGAAGAGGAGGAACATCTCTTAGATCAAGACGGGATTTTTTTTTTCTATTTCTGATAGAAGAACATACTTGTGTATCTCTCCCTCTGCCTTATTCTTCTCATGCAATGTTCATTAACTGTAGGATATTTGTAAGATATTTCTTTCTGTCTGTCTTTCCGAGCATGATAATTTTTTCTCAATGAAAGTATCGTAGATGATACCAGTTTCGGCATCGATACAGTTTGGAGAATCCATATACACTTGAAATGTTGTCATCAGCAAACACAACTATTTGCTGCTAATCGTACAGGTAAATTCATCGTCACGCGAGCGCGTTTCAAATTGAATCTGGCTCGGTGAAACGCGTAATGGAGAGTGAGTTAAAAATTCGCGAGCTGGAATACATTGAAAAGGCTGCTGTCCTTGCAAGGGCGCCACGCTGCGCCGCAATACACCTCGCCTTCTTGGTAGCCACGCCGCGAAGACGGGAAAGGTGTTTGCCCCTATCTGGCTTGTCTCGGTTTTTCACTCGAGCTCAACGCGGCCGTTTTTAGAGCGTATACAACCAACGAAAGACAAAGATGAATAGACGAGGTTTCTATTTCTCTCTTTCTCTCTTTGTGCCTCTTTTCTTTTTTATATTCATATCTTTTTCCTGTACTTTCTTTTTCTTTTAATTATCTGTTTATTTTTATATATATTCTTTTTACAGTTCTCATCTTTTATAATTGTAAATTTGTTTTTAGAGAGCTTATCCTAAGGCACCTATAAACGCACTATATTTATCTATCTCTATGCGAGATAACTCTTGATTTATCCTATCACATCTCCAGTCGAATGCAAGAAAAACGTAAGAGGTAAGTAGCTAAGATATCGCCACTTCATGCACTCTTATAGGATGACGTCCTCTCAAGTGTTAAAATTATATATAAAATTGTCAACATATAATACATTTTAAAGTTAAAATACAAAAGATAGAAAAAATGTGTTATAAAAATGAGAAAAAGTAAATATATGTAGAATGTGTACATATATCTCTACTTCTTTGTTCTCAGTTTTTTTCTTCTTTTTATAGTATAATCATTTTTTTTCTGTCTTTCACATGAGAAATTAATACGAGGTGTTGACGTATTTGCATACATAGGAATAAATTCCACGAACATCTTGTATTAATGCAAAAATGTTTTGAAAACATAATTCGTGGAGAAGAAAAGAATCTTAAGGCCGTAGCACACACTCTTGCATAGTACATAAAAGAATCAACCAATAAAAATTCTTCTTTTCCATGGAATGGGAGGAAAGGAAAGATTCTGATTAGTTGATTCGCTTATGCATCATGCGTTATGCGTTATGCAAAAGTGTGTGCTGCGGTTTTTAAGACGGCATTGCGTTTACTTCAGGAAAATATTCTTTTTTTTTTTGGACTAATGGAAAACTTCTCATTAATAATTATTTTCGGACAAAATTTTGCATGTGTACAAAATTACACCTACAAATTAGCCTTCCATTAAGATTATTGCGAGAGCACCGCTAATTTGCAAACAAAACGACACATTTTACGTTGCGGCTATCGCGAGATGTGACTTAGTCAGCACTTACGTAAGAAATAAAACTGCGCGTTAAAGGGGTTTAAGGTCAGAAATGTGCAACGATGTGACGCGAGTATGCGTCTAGCAGCAAATATGACGTTATTGCTCTGTCACGCCGCAAACATCTTCAAATATCGCTTATGTCTATGTTTGTTCGCGCACTAGTAAGCTTAGCAAGTCTAACTTTATATTACATAGGAAAGTGTAGGGAAATACTATGGCATACATTATGTATATTATAAATTTTCCTATTTTCGTATGTGATATTTTTCAAAGATAAAACCCCAGGGTATAAATCATGTAACTTTTTCTGTAAAACGAAAATGTGAAAAATGAAAATTTTTATGTATATACACTGAGAAAAATTTCTGGAAAATAAACGAACCAAAAAATTCTGATCATCAGGTCAGAATTCTGATTATATATTATATATATATTATATATATATCGATTAAAATTATGATAGATTCGACCAGAAAATTCTAATTTGTCCATTTTTAACTGGAGTGTACACACATACATACAAAAAATTTTCACCTTCCTCGTTTCTGCTCTAGGCAAAAATTTCATAATTAACCTTCTAAACACGTGTTATGGAATTGTTTGGAATAGATTCCAATGAGAATTGTTCAATTATATCCTAAATTGTTATTGTTTTCTAGGGAAAACAAAATAATTCCGATCGGAATTCCCGTTATAAACGTTCCATCTACATGCTCAGGCGCGAAAATCTAAACATTCGTTGTTTGCTCCATAAATTGCAAACACATGCCTCCGCTTATTATCTCATCAATTTCCGTCATTTAATATTCCAGCAGATTCTTACGTGCGCATCAACGTCCTTCGCGTCCCTTCCTTTCCAATTATATTCGATTGACTAGCAATATACATTTCTAATCTAACGGTTTTCGTTTTGTTTAATTTTCAAGGATGAGACTAGCAAGGTACAAAGTCCCAATTAACATTTAAAAAACGATAGACTTTTATTTCGACATCTTGTTCTTAGGAAGCAAACAAAACTATGGAATAGCGGAATCATAAAACTATTCGGCTTTTTACAATAAACCATTACCTAAGCTTTAAATCGTAAAAAAACCGTAAGAAATTAATCAATCTAATAGAAAATTCGATTGGATGCGCTCAATGCTCTGATTCTCCTTCAGACCTGATTTTATTGGTACCATGTTAAAAAAATGTTTTTTAATTCAATTCATACACACTGTAATAACTAATTCATACTAAGCAATTAATTTTTTTCAAAATTTTGATTCTTTCTCCAATATATACATTGTTATATACATCCTTAGATGATGCATATAACTCTTGATAGAATTAAATAATTTCAACGGATTTCAATGTCTTCAAATTGATGTATTAGGTGTTGAACTTAATTCCTGCCGTTTTTCGTCTCCAAAATTGATTTGTTTCGAAGGGAAATGCCTTAATCAAAGTATTATTAATAAAATATTATTAATTAGTAATAAAGTAGAAAATGAAGGAAATTACTTTCATTAAGGTATTCATTCATTTTCCCTTCGAAACAAATCAATTTTGGAGACGAAAAACGGCAGGAATTAAGTTCAACACCTAATACATTATGCGAAGTCTAAAGGTTAAAGTTAAAACTGTATACAAATTAACGTAAAAATGTTTAATATAAATATAAAAACGGATTAAACCATGAAATTCTCAATACATTTTAATGTGCTGTTAAGTAAAATCGGTATTTTATAATTCGAAATATTTGCATTTTACTTTTACATAGATTAAATCAGTGTACAACAACTTTCACATGCGCTAGTGCGTCCAACTGAATTCGCTAATAGTCAATTATTCTTTTCACATTCGACTGTGAATGTGATTTTCACATTCATAGTCTGTTCTTATTTCAGAACCATCTTAAGTAATGATTTAAGATGCTAATAAGGCTTTCTAGCCGGTATTCATAGTTGATTCTTATATTTGAGACTGTTTTAAGTACAATCTTAAGATGTGATCGTAAGCCAATCAGACGGCTGTATTAGTATCTTAAGACGTTACTTAAGTTAGTTACTTAAAATAAGAACGGACTATGAGCCGGTCTTACCTACTTCGATAAACTTCATCGATTATTACAATGGAACTAACTAATCGTATTTGCTATTCAGCAGAATTGATCAATCATTGATACTTAATCGACCAATTATAGGCTAATTAATATAATTGGTGAGACCGACCCTGTAAATACCGTCCTCTGATTGTTCATATCTTAAGATTGCGCTTAAAACAATCTTAAATAAGAATCGACTGTGAATACCGGTCTTAAAGCTTAAGTAACGATTCATTGTAAAATGTGTGTATCAAGTTACTATAGACGAATAATAATGACTGCGCGACGTTAACGTGGGCTGAGAATTCCTAGGTGGCAAACGTGGGACGCAAACAGCGGGTGCGTGACCGATACTCGTTCGCGGACATCGGAATTCCGATCACCTCCAATTACTCGCCGCAAGTTCCGCAGTAGTATATTTTTTTTACAATAAAGGTCCTTGAGGTCAGATTACTCTCGCGTATACATAATTATCGTGTGCACAATAGAGAGCAACTTCCGCCGAAACAAATACATACATAAGTGATACGCAATACGATACTCGCGTGAGTTTTCTCATTCCGGATGACTAACGAGAATGTAGCCTTCCGATTATTCGACTCTTGCTATAACCGAGCAATTCCTTGATTCAATCGACTGGATTATCATCCGATATAATTCAACGATGGTTCAAGAGAAGGAGGGCAGAGGAGGCCGTTTGACGCTCGCGTGATGCGCGAGCGGCGTCGGCGCCGTCGGCGCCGTCGGCGCCACTCGGCCACTCGCCGATTCCCAAGTCCCAACTACTCCAAGTCGATTCTTCATTCAGAAAAATGATGATGTAATTACCCGCTCTCTCTCTCTCTCTCCTCCGACGGACGTGCCTGGCACTTCCACGGTCGAGTCGAACTTGTGGTAATATCGAGTCGCGCCTGATCGCGCCGTGACTCTCCCCGCACCTTCTGGCTGGCTGGCTGGCTGGCTGGTTGGACTCTAGCTGGCTCCGGCGAGCCGGCGTGACATCACGCACCACGTTATGCCGGCCGGTGGTCGGTCGATGGTTGCCCTCGCTGCGGCACTGTCCGATCGATAGCCCTCGTCGAAGGGAAGCCGCCGTGATGCACCCGGTGCCGTGTCGATGTACACACCTCGTGCGCCCGTATGCACGGTCGATCGTCTGGCCTGTCTTATACCTTCCTCTGCCATGAGACCGCGAATTTCGATGGGGGGAAGGAAGAAACGCGTGTCGAACAGACACCAATGAACACGTCAGAACACGTGTACCGCACGTGCGCGCGCGCATGCACGTACGCACGTATTATATGTACGCACACGAACGGACACGATGGGTACGTACGAATTCGGCACGTACGCACGTAAACGCGACGAGTCAACGTCGCGAAGTTGGCTGTGTAAGTTCAACCCGACGCAGGGTGAGTGAGTGCGCGCGCGCGCGCGTGTGACATCCGGAAACCCCCGATATCGCAGTCGAAAGGGGAAGATGGTACTTGGCGCCGGCGCCGAAAACTGACGACGGCGTATAATATGCCACCAACGGGTGTGGTGAAAATTGTCGATAACGACAGCCCTTCCAGCCTGTCTCCGCGAAATATCTCGCTGTCTCTCGATGAGTCCAAGATTCGAGTCTCTACTTTCGTGTCCATGATAATATTCCACCCCAACATTCGCGCCATTGCGCTCGTGTTCTGTGAAACGCAATTCCTTTCGCACTTATTCAAGAGCGATTTAATTTAATGCACTCGTTTTGTGCACTTTTAACGATGATAAATGACGAGTATTTTTTGTAGAAAAAGATATATAGTCGAGTGACACGCGTACTTGCTTATCGCGATATTATCCCACTTGCGCATACACTGCACGTGTTCGCGCTATCGCGATTAACTTCACTACTTAACAGCTTCACGTTGCGCGTGTACCGTTTGGAAAACAAATTCGCGCTACTTTATAACGAATTTGATTGGACGCACTGATAAGAGAATCTCGCAAATTGTTAAATTCTGATTTTAATGAAACTTTGTAGTACTTAAAATTGTATTATTATAAATTTAAAAAAAATCATAGATAGCAAATAACGCATTAGTTATAATTATGTCGTTATTTTCCTTATCATTACTTTGTTATAATAACAATTTGATAATGACGAATTTTTTTATGACTGTAATGTTAACATCAGTATTGGAAACTCACTCGATCGTTATTCGTAACGGGTTGGAAAATCACTCGATTAAAGGCTGGTTGTTCCAGTTCCAAATAAACTATGTAGTAATTTACCTATTGGATAAACAAAAGAGTAAAAGAGTAAGAGCATAAGATAGTAAGAGAGTAAGGCAGTGAGCTGAAGTTTATCAAAAAGTGGAACAATTCAGCCTAACTTGGTATTTGTAACGCATTACTTTTTATTATTATGTTACTCGTTACTTGTCATAATTACGTTTACTTACTGAAAAAAAGTAATTTGTAACGAGTAATGAATAACATTACTCGTTATTCATTACAAATTACTCTTTTTCAGTAAGTAAACGTAATTATGTTCAGTAAGTAAACGCGTAATGATGAATAAGTTGCTTATTTTTTAAAGTGACTTTCCTAACCTTAGCACCTTAGCGCTTAGTTACTCAAAAATAACGCCATTATTTTTATCCTTATTTTTTATAATAACGATTTGACCATACCGGTAATTTGATAATCACGATTTTTTTTATGACTGTGATAATATAACTGTCCAATAATACAACAAATTACGATAACATCAAAATAATGTCGTTTTGATGTCATTTTGATGTTATCGTGATTTGTTGTATTATTGGACAGTTATATTATCACAGTCATAAAAAAAATCGTGATTATCAAATTACCGGTATGGTCAAATCGTTATTATAAAAAATAACGATAAAAATAATGGCGTTATATAGTCCATTGCTTGAATAGTTACCCAGACAGCACAGAATATTTATGATAAATATTTATTATTATTCATTTTTTGAAATGATACATAAATATTTTATACGTATTTTATATAAAGCTTTATTCAAAAAATACTATTAAAAAATAGACTAAATATTTAATGTAATATTTATGATAAATAGTATAAATAAATACTTCTGATAAATATTTTTTATTTGAATTATAATGTCTTATTAAGTATTTCCATTGCATTTACTACAAGATTTACAATAAATATTTTACAATATTTATAATAAATGTTTATAATCTACACAATCTAAGATCACAAAAATATTTACAAGATATGTAAAATAAGCCTTATAAATATTTATAAATATTTCGAGGAGATAACCACTAGCTGAAATATTGTTCCATAGATTACGTGATATCATGATTTCATCTGATTACAAATAATTTTTTTCACTATATGTGAAGTTATTTGGTAAAATATACGAATTTATTTAATATTATACAATGATTTATCGTGATTGTATATGTAATTATCGGATTATACATAGAGATTTCATATGAATTTTATAATGATTTTATAATGAGGACTCTGTCCCACGATTACATTAAGTGGTTACCCCCTCGAAATATTTGGTAAATATCTTATAAATATTATGTGCTGTCTGGGTATATTGTCACAATCATTAAAAAAATCGTGATTATCAAATCACCGGTATGATCAAATCATTATTAAAAAAATAACGATAAAAATAATGGCGTTATTTTATTTGCAAACCTTGGAAAAAATTAGTAACGGCACATAAACGTTTTAAGTAATAAAATCACCTCTTATACGTAAAGCAGCTCAGTTTTTTTTCTATTATATCTAAAAAACTATTCGAGATATCAAAAAATATCTAATAAAAAAGTTTTATAATAAAATTACTTCTACATATTGATCCGTATAAATCATATTAAAAAAAAATAATTTTTTTCAAAATTCATATCTTCAAAATTATTTTTAAAAATATTATTGACGTAGATCGATAGAGGTAATGTTATAATAAAAATTTTTGTATTACATATATTTTTTGATATTTCGAATAATTTTTGAGATATAACAAGAAAAGTTGGAAATAGCTTTATATTTCACCTCTTAAAACCGTTTATTTGCTGCTATTAATATTTTCTAAATTGATCTATTTATGAAAACAAAGAAAGGGCTAATGAGAGTTGTTTCGCGGTAATTCGTGCGATAAAGAAGTTTATTGCATATTACGATAAATCAGATGTTTTGGCTTCCTTTCGAGCCATTTTCAGTATAGCTGAACAATACAATGTAGAGCAACTTCTGTGGCTAAACGAGAGAGTGACAACTCGTCTCCATCTCCATTAATTTTTGACACAAGATTGGCAAGTCAAGACTAAACGAGAGAATTGTCACTCTCTCGTTTAGCCATAGAAGTTGCTCTACATTGTATTGTTCAGATATACTGAAGATAGCCCGAAAGGAAGCCGAAATGTCTGATTTATCGTAATATGCAATAAACTTCTTTATCGCACGAATTACCGCGAAACAACTCTCATTAGTCCTTCCTTTGTTTCCATTTTTGACATTCTCGAGAGTTATTGTTATCAATTTTATATTTATCTATTTATGTAAGCTACACTTAAGTATACAAAATTTCATTAAAATCAGAATTTGACCCTTCGTAATGTTCCCTTGTCAGTGCGCACATACAGGAAGATTCTCTAACGTCTTATCGACGATTGTCAGTATCATTAATTAGCGACAGCCAATGTCAAGGATAATAGTGAAAAAAAAACGCGGCTGTCACTGACTGTCGTTAGTTAACACACAGCGATAATCGTCGATGGAACATTAAGAAATTCCGCTACTAATGTATTGAAGCCATTGTACATAAATTAACGTAAAAATGTGTGTTTAATATAAATACAGAAACGAATTAAACTGCGCAATTCTCAGTACACTTTATTATGTTGTTAGATGAAATATTAACTTTATAATTTAAAATATCTACATTTTACTTTTACACTTAAATTGAATTAACGTACAACAATTTTAATATGCATTAAATTAAGTGCGCATACACGGTGTCCAATCAAATTCGCTATTACTACTTTCTATTACTTTCTTACAGACGCACGTATGTAAACATATAGAATGGAAATTTTAAAAAAATATATACATATAATAATAAAATGACTTTAGTATTTCTCGTGTATGTCGAAATGCAGGAAATAAAGCTCTGCTATAATAAGTAAAATTAATTGCTTCATTCATTATGATAATCAATTTGTAATAAATTTCCGTCGGATTGTTTCAATCATATACAGTATCATACCCGTTTAATCATACATACCATATGTGAAATGGCAAATCATGGATTTTTTAATATGATTTGTTCTTGCCTTTAATTCTTCGCTGAATTCTAATTGTAGGAACTAATCATATTAAAGAATCATTGAGCGCTCACGAATTAATTTTCTCCACTAAACGCAGCCAATAATAAACTCTTAAAATGTTGTCAACTAAATCTTAATTAATTTAATCAGCGATTAATGTAACCGACTAAAGTCCGTTTCTATACCAATATATATTTGATTTCGGTTCAATTTGCTGTTTATCTATGTTTAATTCCTATGTCCACACTGTTAAATCTATATATTAATATACTGTTAATTATACTGTTAAATCTATACTAAATATATCGTTATTTTATACTGAAACGTTAATTAAATTTGACACTTATCATGTCAATTTGACACTATATAGTGTCAAATATAATCATTGTTTTACTACAAAATAACGACATAATTGAGTATAGAAGCAGTGGTATAATTGAGTAGAAGCAGTGTCATAATTGAGTTATAGAAGCAGACTCACATTAAATTTGACACTGTAGATTTAACAGTGCATTTCTGCCAATATATATTATAGATTAATCTAATATAATTTTCTTAATTCTCTTAGCATTAGAAGAAGATAAAAGGTAAGCCAAGATTAAAGTTAATTGATAGAAGTATACATGAAAAAGATTTGCTTATTTAAAGTGTTAAGTTAATCGAATCTGTTCGAAGTCATCTTGATCATTAAAATCGTAATTCCAAGAAAGAAAACAAGAGATAATTAATCAGCGGTGTTACGACGTTTGTGATTACACGTCCTTCGACGTATTATAATTAATTAAATTGACAGGAAATCGCAGAAAAACGGAATACGAACCGGTGTAATAAAGAAACGCTCAGCTATCCGTGAAAAAATTACAATAATGGCCTGCTGTACACATAAATATTGCAGTAATCTATCGTTATCGCTCATTTGTTAAGCAGTCTTGTTTCGTCAATCCATTCGTGATAATAAATATAAATATGTCAACTCGCGCGTGCGATAAAATCCATGCACTTTGTGACCTCACATTTTTTTGTTATGACTCTTACCCGATTTCATTGAATTTTACTCAATACATATATCGTGAAGTTTGCACTGCAAAGAAATGCGTGAGACGGCGCCGATAAATTTATCTCCGTCGGAATGACAGAACGATGAGTAAGGAGAGATCGCAGTCTGACGGATTAAAAGAAACGAGACTGAAGCGGAATAATACAAAGAACTTCGATTAAATGGTACAATTGATTCCGAGAGGTCAATTCGCAAGAGATCGATCGAGATGTTGAGAATATAAGTCTCCTCGGCATAAAAAAAGGACTGTCGACTATGTTATCGCGGCACGTTCGGGGCGCGTGTTTCGCATTAATTTAAGTATTTGCGTCTAAGTATTCTAAGTATATCGTGACTTGGATAGTAATTTGTAGACTATTTGATAGTAATTAATAATAATTAACGACTCATAATGTAACAGTATCAGTGATATAGGTTAAAGTAATATACAGGATGTCTCAAAACCGATGATAAATATTTTAAAGATTCTTTGTAACATTTTAAGACGAAAAGTCTAATACGAAAATGCCGAGGCTAATTTTCAAATGGGAAGAATTTAAAAATTACAAATGATAAGGATTAAATTAAAGAAAAAGATACTTAAAAATTTATTTATGAGAAATATATTTATTTCACACTAAAATAAATATTTACTTATATAAAATGTTATTCTTAACAAATAAGCTATTTATTTTATTTTTTTATAATTAATGAGATATATTTCACAGAATTGTACTTTATAATTAATGAAATGTAATTTATAATTAATAAGATATGTTTCACAAAAATTTCGTTATTGCAATCAAAACTAATAAAATTTTTTTTCGTGACAAATGATAATAAACGCATTTACAAATGTTTCGCAAACATTTGTAAACTACGCAATACTTCGACGTTTTCCTCAGTATAGAATTTCGCGCGCTCGCAAGGACGCCGCAGTGTGAAAATATTTTCTCGAACCTTATATGTTGTAGACAATAACAAAATTCAGCATCTTCACACACACTGATCATCTTGCCATCGCTGAGCGCGCAAAATTCTAGCCCTGTCATTCGTAATTTTTAAATTCTTTTCATTTAAAAACTATCATAGCCTTAGCATTTTCACATTAAACTTTTTGTCTTAAAATGTTACAAAGACAGCTGTATATATCAAATATAGAAATATATATAGTAATAATACAGTAGTTTAATAATTAGTTTCTAATAACAAGAATAAATAACTACACTATTATGTTATTATACTAAGTTATTACTAAGAATTAGCCTGCCTTCGATTCGAACGTTTTCTATCCTTGTTTTATCTCCATTTTTATCTTTGTCTAACGAGCAATAAAGACAGAATACAGAATGACGATTATCAGTGCTTAAAGTACGTGAACGTCCAACAGCCAGGATAGTCTGTTTTATCGATTACACTATTCGACAAATTTAAACTTTTTTTTCTAGATTAAGAACGGGATAAAATGATTCTTACAGATTTTTTGTCTCTGAAAATGAATCTGTAAATGAAATTGCTCTATTACGTTATATTTTCGAGAAAATTAAACCTAAAGATGTTCAAACTGGCATTTTTTGATACTTTTCAGTTAAAGGATCTTAACAATGTGATGTGATAGAACAATTTCATTTACAGATTTGTTTTCAGTGACAAAAAATCTATAAGAATTATTTTATTCAATTCATGGTCTAAAATCCGTATTAAATAATGTTATTTTAAACACAGAACGGATTTTACAAATTAGACAAAGTGATTCTTATAGATTTTTTTATAAAACCTGTATGTAAAGCAAATATTGTTACAAGTCGAGGCTAGAAGCCCATAACAAAACTGTAATTTTCCAACCTTTTTTCATTTTATGTATAAAGTCGACCGGTTATTTGAATTACATTTGCAGAAAAAGATTTTTAAATCCTTGACTAGAAAAATATTTATTTGAAAAATAATTAGTGAAATAGACGACTTTAGGATCCCCTTAATCACATAAGTAAATTATAATTAGACTGCGGAAGTTTATGCAAAATACTTAACTGAACGTTTTGCATAAAATGCATATTTTGCAATTTTGTAAATTTACAGATGGCAATCTCAATCTTTTTACTTCACTTTTTAATAACTCTTTAACGAACAACGATTGACTGCTAAAACTGTCCGATAGTTAATATTCAGCTAAGTATTTTGCATAAAGTTCCGCAGTCTAATTATAATCGAACAGCTAACACGGTCACGACGCGCGAATATTTAAATGCAAAGTGCGCGCTCCAAAAATGTTCGGACTGCGCGCAACTTCAGTTGTCAGTGGCTGCGGTCGATTTGGACGCTTTCAGCGCTTTTCAGTACTTTTATTCTTATTTTACGTCTAATGAACGATAAAGACAGAATGATGATTACAAGCGCTTAAAGCGCGTGAGCGTCCAAATCGATTCAGTGTGTCCAAACATTAAATTAATGATCCCGCGTGCGCAAGCGAGTGTATCGGAGTGTACATGAGTAGAATCGTCTTAAGATTGATATCTCGCCTTAATCGGCGATACCTGTAATATTTCCGAGTTCCAGACGGTAATCTCTATAAAAAACAGCGAAGACGCCAATGTCGCCGACGGGAAGGTCGCCGCTTGATTATGAAACGCTTCAATAAATGACGTTTCTAACGGCGCGTCGTGATCATATTTATATCATTAGACGGGTCCCTCTCGGGCCGGCGAGTTTATCAACGAGAAAGAAATTCTGTTGCAATGAATAACATGCACTTATCGATTCGACCGGCACTTTTCCTTTGGAAGATGGTTTAAAAAAAGAACACGATAGCGAGGGCTATCTGTCGTGTTATCAGAAATCATGGCAAGAGAAAGAGACGAGGAATTTCTCAACACGCGCGAGAAAAAAAGAGGGAAAGAGAGAGGCAATCATTATTTCAAAAACAACGATTTCGATCGACACGCGCTCCGTAAAAGCCATCGCACGTAAAAAAAATGTTTAACTGATGTAACCGTAAGATCGTAAGCATATCGACCAATCGTGGTCCAGCATTTTAAAACGTAAGACCGCACTTTTGACTGTGATTGGTCGATTTGCTTTGCAAACAAAATGGTAACAACTAAAATCTTATTTTACGTGTAACGATCTGAAGTGATCCGCCGCTGATTCGCGAACGCTCGCGTTTCCGGCTTGACTGCCGGTGGCTCTTCAATGCTCCGCAATTTCCAACTCGTGTGCCACGTATGTACATACATATGCACGCATGGAAGAATACCTATTATCGCCAAGGACGCGTACCCCGTCGGGCTCTCGTAATTTGGTATCACCGTTCGGTATATAGGCCTCGACCGCGTTTAACTCGCGTTAATTGCCCTCCGCTGTGAAAAAGTATAAAAAGTATAACGCCTGACATTTAAATATATTTCATCGATATTCCTTCATCTCGCTCGCACGGCAAGAAAGTATCGACGAGGGTTCGCAAATGATATTCGATCAGATTGTAATTCCCGCAACGCGTCGAACCTTCGCGGCTACGATCTGAAGTGCGCTCCGGACAGCTTCGGAGTCGGGGTCGGGGGGAGACCCAAATGGAATGCTCTGACGTTTGTCACAGTTGACGAAACTCGCCTGCGATTACCCCTCGTGTACCGCCGTGTGTGCAATTAAATCTCATTCTCAACGACGAGACCGCACTTCCGGCAACACGTACTCGAGGGAGTATCGCCGCCCGAACTTCTCTCTCTTTCTCTCTTACGGGAAACCAAACGATCTTCACGCGGATCGCAGGAATCAGTCTCGGAGGCGGGATATCGATTCTCGCCGAAGAGTCCCGAGAGCGGCCGACCGTTCGTGAAAGTGACGTGCGCGGTGCGCGAGTAGTTGCACGAACGGTCGCGAGCTGGGTGAGTTAGCGGTGGTCAGTGGTGGTCATCTCGTCGTGGATCGGCTCGGGTTTGCTCTCCCCCGATCGACCCGATCGCGTCGAGGTAGCTTCTCGCGACAGATTTTCCCGTCCCTCTTTCTCCCCTGCGCGGGGAGGGAAGATCGATTCTTTCGTCGTTCATCGTTCATCGGCCGCGCACGCGGGAGACGAGACGACGGGAGACGACGTGTGATTGACAGTTGGAACGCGAGGACGGATAGAGATAGGTCTGATAGGTAGACTTGACATCCCAGGTAGACTCAACGGATGGACAACGGCGGGTCGTAGGTCGCTCAATGACGGGTGGTGGGTGGTTTACGATTAACGTTCCACAACATGGGAATGGGTCACGCACGCGGCTCTCGTAGATTCGGTAACGTCAGCGCTTCGCTCGCATACCTGCGATAAGATCACCTTACTTTTATTCTTTCTACGGTGGGCGAACTAGCGCGTTCGATATTTCGAGATCCCTTCGATCCGTGACCCCGCCGTTGTACAACATCGTTATCCGAATCGTAAATAGAAATCACGTCTCGACCCCTCGGTCTTTATCCCCCGACTTGGTTTCTCCGTTACCAGATAAATCCCATCATTGCGAGGCCATCGAGGATCGATCACCGTGACCTAACCTAAGCTAACCTTGAAGGCGTGAACTATCGCCGCTAATTGCTCGATTGCAAGAGACGCGAGGTTCTAACGTGATACTGTCTCGAATACCGTGCAGCAGATATCGCTCTCTTCAGAATGTCCACTCCTCAGACTCCAGGTGAATTTTACATATACTAACTTATTAAACTATCATCTATTGATGTCTGCTCGTTTATTATTGCCAGGCTGAAAGTATGTTATCACTTATGTCGTCTGTTATACATTATCATGCCCGATATATTTCTCACTTTGAAGTAGTTTAGTTTGTAACTTAAAAGCTTTTTCTAGTACATACAGGCTTGGGCAGAAACCTGACATAATACTTTTGTATAATTATAATAAATAAGTGACAGAAGGTCTGTCCTTTTTCCATCCCTATTCTGAACTGGTGCAATAAATTAGAATGAGACAGATATAGTTTGTTTCACTCTAATTTATTGCACTAGTTCAGAACTTTTTGGAAAAGATTATGCCTTTTATCACGCATAAAATGCAGTTTATTTATTCTAAATATATTTAATACGTAGGTATGGACCCCTGGGTGATCCAGCCTAGAGAAAGATTTAGATATCAAGAACAATTTGATTCATTGAAACCGATCAATGGAATTGTCACTGGTGAGCAGGCAAAAGGATTCCTCCTTAGATCTCAACTGCAGCCTGCTATTCTCGGACAGATATGGTAAAGATGTTACTTAAGGAATGTCTGGAATCTACCTTGTAAGGCATTTCCTGATCCTTTGTTTTTTTTATAGGGCATTATCAGACACAGATGCAGATGGCAAAATGGATATAAATGAGTTCAGTATTGCATGCAAGTTGATCAATTTAAAACTGCGCGGTTTCGAAATTCCCAAAGTACTGCCACCTGTTCTTGTACAGAGTTTGAAGTCTTTGTCGTCCGGTAGGTAAAAATTATACATGTACAAGATATGTGAAATTTCATTACAAAACATTTTAGGCGACACTAGCCTGACTGGATTACCAAATGGTTCTACCGCTCCAAGTAACGTTAGCTCTCTAGTAAATTTAAGCGGACATCAACCGATGGTATCTCAAACTGTTGCAAGCGCGATACCTACGGCTGGAAATACCCTTATAGGTAATATATCATTAAATGTTGATTCATTTTCTTATTATTCATTTTCCTGTATCTTTCGATCGACGATTGTCAGGTAGATGCTTATGTGATACCTTGTCAACTAGCAAAAAACAATCTTGATTTATAAGAGATTTATAAGAGCGTCTATAATCACCCAGAGATACACTCTTGCTCAGATATTCGCCGCTTATTAGATTCATTCAAATATATCAAACATGAGTACATATCACTGATATTCAACAAGCCTATATTATTACAATATCATGTATATCAATATCCATCATTTTCATAAATTGAATTAAACATATCATTGTCAATGTTATTACTTTAGTCATGAAACATTAATTATCAGACATAACTGATCTGTGTTATTCATTATTCATCATACTACACAGCATTACAACAAAATAGACAGATTGTGGCTCCAAGCACACATGCCACAACTCATATATCGTCTAAGCCACCCGCTCGACCCGCGCCACCTTCTGTGGGTATGTTAATAGTATTGAATGTGTATTTTTATAGGCTAGTTTGTTTCCTTTTTCTTGAAGCAAATTTTTGTTGCTTGAAAGCGTTTTTATTAAAATGTATTTTCAACCTATTTTATTTGTTGATTATTATATACATTAGTTACATTGTAATGTAATGTCAAAAGCAAACTTTCTTTCTAGCTATTGTACCCACTATACTATACACTACATGATTTTGGAATGTCTTCACAAATATCTCTCACGTATCTTTATTTATAGTACAATTTTATGTATGAAATAACTGATTTTTTAAATGTATGAAACAGATGTACAGTTTATACTTTCGATGTCACCTGTTTTGGAAATTTATGTTGCAGCAAGAGCTTTCAAAAATACAACTCAATCTTTACTTAGACTACAAATTTATTTTTTTTATGTACTACTTTATATTACACATGTAGGTATGTGTTGGACTTTGCGACAATAGATCTTTCAGCAAGTATAGTTATGAAAAAAATTCATCTGCATCTTGATTATTATGTATATATATCACTTTAATATTATTTTACACAAAAAGTCATAAAATTAGGAAAGTTTTTATAATTGCCTGAACATAAAAGTAAACGTGTTTGACGTGTTTGAATTTTGGTTATTGTTATATAAATAAAAAAAGATAGTGATATAATTTTCTAATTGTAGAATTATTATTTGTTGAGATGAGTGCCTTTTACTTATCATCCACTTGAGAGGTTATACTTATATATCGTTTATATACTTACAATTATATTTGCACTTCGTCTTACAACCTGTTTTACCACTTGTTTAACAACTTGTTAATAATACTTTACACTTTACGCGGCAAAAAAAGGAATCGCACCTCCTCTTAATACCACAACCAGTAGTCCCCCGCAAAGACCTGCACCACCTACAAATCTCGGTATGTTTAAATAAACCACAAACTCAATATGTATTATTTATTATACAATTATTCTTGTATAATTAACACAATTTTTCTTGTTACATTACCCAATATTGACATGCTATGGAAAAGAGCATTAAAATACTCGCACAATCTTCTTGCTCGCGCTTATTAATCTGTCTCCTTTTTTTTGTATTTGTCATGTAATTTACCGAACAGAAGTAATGAATGTAGCTTTAATTTAAATAATCAGACATTTATAATTATTGTCTGATATACTAATTAAAATGGATAATAATCACGCACGGAATTATTTCAGGAAATAATTTTACCGCAACGACAGGTGGTGGTCCGCCACCAAAACCAGCACCACCTTCGTTTCCAAATAGTCCTACAGGAATCTCGCCAATGAAAGTTACAACTTCTGTCGTTGGTCCTGCAGTTGTTTCTGCGTCCCCATCGATACCTGCCCCTGGAATAGGTAAAAAATAAGAATAAACTTTTTATTAAAGTAGAAATACATAAATTATCATTCAATTTTACTTATCAATTTTTAATTAGGTATCCCATCAGTAGCACCTATCGCCCCTTTAAACACAACTCCTGTACCAATGGCTGCTTTTAATATGGCACAACCAACGCAACCGTTAGGCATGGTTAATGCAGGAATGGTTGCTTCTATGACTGGCATTCCTAGTATGGTACCATCCATTGGATCAATAAACACAGGTGTGTACATGTAAAACAATATTTTGTGATTGTATTTGTATTCGTATATATGTATATATATATATTCATATATATATATATATATATATATGACACAAAGAGCTTCCATACATTTCATATCTTAACATTACACTTTAACGCTATTATAATGTAGAGCAATTTATTCATTACAATATTAATTTTCATTTTCTTTTTTCAGGTACTGGAGTTTCTCCATCAGTAGCATTACCGTTAGTATCCACGACAACAAACGGAACATTGGTCAATGGCGCAATCACACAAACGCCAGTATCTACGAATACACCTTTGAGTACAACAGCACGTCCACCAAGTATAGACAGAGTAGGCTCCGTGGATTCACAGCACAGCCAGCATTCCGTTGGCTCTCCACAGTCTGTAGAATGGGCGGTGCCGCATCAGACCAAATTAAAATATACTCAGTTATTTAATACTTGGGACAGAACGAGATCTGGCTTTTTATCTGGGCCTCAAGCAAGAAATATCATGGTGCAGTCGCAACTGCCACAATCTATACTTGCTCAGATATGGTATAGTAATGAAATACTACAGTACAAGATAGCGCGTACAAAGTATTATTCTTTATACGTATTGTAGAACAGAAGAGCAAATTTCCAAAATGTATGTCAACAGGGCTCTAGCTGATATGGATTCGGATGGACGTTTAGGTTCTGAGGAATTTGTGCTTGCAATGCATCTTTGCGATATTGCTAAAGTCGGTGAAAACATACCTACAACTCTTCCACTAGAACTTATCCCGCCCACATTTAGACGGCAACGTCAAAGCAGTTTAACGCTATCTCAAAATGCAACAGAAAATATCGATCCATTAGCGGGCATGCCACAGGTATATGTCTAATATAAAAATATCTATTGCGCAAAAAGAAACGAAAGGAAAAAAGATATCTTTTTACAGACTTCATTTGAAGATAAACGTAAAGAGAACTTTGAGAAAGGTCAAGCGGAATTAGAACGTAGGCGTAAAGCATTATTAGAAATTCAGCGGAAGGAACAGGAAGAACGGGAACGCAAAGAGAGGGAGGAGGCCGAGAAACAAGAGAAAATAAGGCAAGTAGGTCTACTTATAAATTAAACATAACATAAGAAAATTTTGCGTTTTGTGATACAGACTAGAACAAG
Source organism: Trachymyrmex cornetzi (assembly GCF_001594075.2). NCBI lineage: Eukaryota > Metazoa > Arthropoda > Insecta > Hymenoptera > Formicidae > Trachymyrmex > Trachymyrmex cornetzi. Next base: position 927,523 of record NW_017297951.1, read on the forward strand.
AGAGGCGTAGGCAAGCAGAAATCGAAAAACAAATGCAGAGGCAAAAGGAAATTGAACAGGAGAAAGAGGAACAACGGAAACGTGCGCAAGAACAAAAAGAGGCAGCACGCAAGTAAGTTGATTATACAATGTTAAAAAAATTGTATCTGTATAGATTTAAAAGCAATGCTGCTTCGTGATATTTAGGGAAATGGAGAGACAGCGACAATTGGAGTGGGAACGACAAAAATCACAAGAATTGCAAGCACAAAGACAAAAAGAGCAAGATATTCTTCTCAAGTTAAAAGCGAAGAATCAGACCTTGACCATCGAACTTGGAACACTTGTAAATATAATAGGAGGATACATACTTTAAACAGTAATTATTTCAATGATCAATCCTTACGTTGTCTTTCCTTATCTTTTAGAACGATAAAGTAAAGGAATTGTCACAAAAGATTTGTGATACTCGGGTAGGAGTATCAGGTGTTAAAACGACTATTGATGGTATGAGATCAACGAGAGATACGCAATTACAAGAAATGGCCGCGTTAAAGAATAAACTTCGGGAACAAAATCAAAGATTATTAGCATTGAGTCAAGAGAAAGCACGTATTGAAGCAAGAAATAAAATTAATGCGGCGCAAGATGCAGCCGGACAAGAGGCTATTAAAATGGCTTTTGACAATAAACAAATTACTCTTAAGCAGATGAAAGATAAAATAGTAGATTTACAACAGCAGGTATGCATGACGTTTATCAATTTCATCGTAACAGTTTCACCGTTTATTAATATTTTATCAAAAAAATTACATGGTTTATATAGTTTATCTTTGTGTTTTGATACATCTTTAAATGTCAACATTTCGTGAACATTGCAGAGCGAGAAGCAATCTAACACTAATATTAATGAAACGTTAGCATTTAATGACATATCCAGGGTTGCCCTGGAAAACCGGGAAAAATCAGGGAAATTGAAATTGGTCATGGGAAACCGGAAAAAGTCAGGGGAAAATGTAAAAGAGTCTGGAATTTTGAAATTTAGTCACAATTTCCTTAAACTGCTCTTATTCCTGATAATTATTAAAATTATTTAATATTTTATCTGACGTTTATAGTGAAATACATTCAAAACTTACACATTTTAAACGATTTTAATAAAATAATTAAAATTATTCAGTATTTTTATTTGATCGTCCTTTTACGTAACTATATTCTTTTTTCCAATACTAATTAATTTTTTATTGGCTCGAATTTACACCCAAAATTTTAGTATGCTACTAAGCCTCTTTTTTGCGTTGTTTTTAATAATATAGGCTAGATTTTCTACAACTCTTTAAATGTTAAAATTTGTATATTTTACGTTGGAAAGTTTTCCATTCTCATCTGGAGTGCGTTCCAAAACTTGATTTTGTCAACTCCAAGTATCTTTTATCTTTATTCAACATTTCGGTGACAAACAAGGACAAAATGATACTTGAATTGACAGAGTTGAATTTTTGGAACGCAATCCTGGAAAACCTGGAAAAATCAGGGAATTTTAAAATTTATTCTGTATAGCAATTTTGATATCAAAACACGGAAGTCACCTGTAAATCACGTAATTTCCTTGAAGAAAACATCCGTGAAACCTGAAAAATATTAGTAAATAGAAAGGTCAAAAAACACGAGCAACGTTTATTGGCTCTTCAAATATAAACTAGTTTATTAAAACAGGAAATTTCCTCTGAATTTATTGATGAAAAACTAGTTGAATTCTTAATGTATGTTTTAATGAACTAGTTTATATTTAAAGATCCAATAAACGTTGCTCGTGTTTTTTTTATCTTTCTATGTACTAATTCTCGCTTAGCAGTCTTGAGCTAGAAAATTTTACATACTGAAAAATATTAATCTTCATATATATGTATTTTTCAACAGATTGATTCCAAAATGTCCGATATTGAAAATAATAATACTCAGCTTGAAGATATTAAAACACAAATGAAAAATCTAGTAGTGGATTGTAAACAGCTCTATGTTACCTTTGATGAAAAGAAGCAAAAAGTAATCGAACTTCGGTCAGGCAGTAATGTCTCAGCTGCCGACTTTGCTACATCCGCATGGGGCGATAGTGGTTGGGGAGATGTACCTGCCAGCGACACAGCTTGGCCTGTAAACGACACTACTGCAAGCTCAGAAAATGAAGCTGCAGTTGTAGGTGTCCGCAAATACAGAGCTCTTTATGAATTTGTGGCGCGAAACCAAGACGAAATATCATTTCAACCTGGTGATATTATACTAGTAAGTAAATAATATGCAATATAAAATTGCTATTATTAAAGAGAAAATTGATCCAATAGTTAATGTAAATATTTATACTATAGGTACCACCTGTACAAAACGCTGAACCGGGATGGATGGCGGGAGAAATTCGTGGTCATACTGGCTGGTTTCCCGAATCTTACGTGGAGCCGATTGATACTGGCGCAGCTGATTTGGACAACGAACGTACTTTCATACAACAAGACAGTGTAGAGAAGAGAACGTTAGAGTTAGTTATTTTTGTCTATTGTTAATATGTAGAATTTCATGTCATATATCACCAAATATCGACCTTTTTATTGTGATTATGCAGAGGAATAGCGGAAGTTCCCGAGAATGTATCTGATGCGGGATCATTAGGGGGAGAAGCCCCAGTAGTGGAAGCTATTATACCTACTTTAGGATTAGGTACATCTTGCGCTATACAAGTCACAACTTTGTTTCCTTATCGACCTACTATGGAGCAACATCTTTCCTTTGAAAAAGGAGAAACTATCAATGTTTCTGAGCAACAGGTTATTATTATATTAATTATAGAAAAAAGATAATGCATACGTTTTGTAAAGCATTTGTTTTATTCAGGACGACTGGTGGTACGGTTCAGCCAGCACTGGAAATAATGGTTGGTTCCCCAAGTCGTATGTAAAAGAAGTAATCACAAGCACCAAAGACACTGCTGCTGACGGTCTTAACGAATATTATGTTGCTCTTTATCGATATGACTCGACTGAAACCGGCGATCTTAGTTTCAATCAAGGGGAAGTTATGTTAGTTACGAAAAAAGAAGGTGAATGGTGGACCGGTTGTATAGGGAACAAAAGTGGGATCTTTCCGTCTAATTACGTAGAAAAATACAACGTTCCCAGTCAAGTATGTTATAACTCTAATATCTCTTGCATTTTGTTTTTGCCAGTTTCTAATCGTTCATTTGTAAGTGGAAATTAATTGCTTGATAAAAGCGCAATTTTTTTTTTTATTAATCCATTTGCTTTTGTTAATCCATGTTTGAAAGTTTCTAATACAAATATGTGTGACATCAATTAGGATGCGTCTTTGTCTACTAACGTTCAGTCTACTACTGTTGCTGCGACTGAGGAAACAAAGAACGAAGCTGATGCTATGGTGACTGTAACATCTCAAGTGCGTAATCGTAATTATTCATTTCAAATTATATTTATTCAATTACATCCTGCATTTAACGTGTTGAAATGCTAATATTATTAATCCACTATTATTGTATTTATATTGAACAAAATGATGCTGCAGTGATAAAGCTTAAATGACATAGAATGTGCGTGTATATAGCAGGCAGAGCAAACGGCAGAGCAGCTAGAAGATGAAAGAGCAGCTGCTGAAGATAGGGCGGAATTACCAGATTTTACTGCTATGGCTGCACAGCAGGTAAAAAAAAAGCTTCTAATATACTACAGTTTGAACTTTTCTAAGAGTGTCTTTTATAAGAGTGTAATTGTTTACTACTTCTTTTATGCTACTGACATCCTGATAATGCAGTATTACAAGGTATATTTAATTTATCATATTATATAAATTTTTATCATTGTTATAGTTTACGTAAACCATTTTTTTTTATTCTTCAAACAATAAAATAGTAAAACTTTTAATATATCGAGAAGTTAATTTTATTCATGAGGAAAATCTTTCTTCACAGAGAGGAAGAAAACCAGAAATTGTTCAAGTTATTGCACCTTATCAAGCAACAAGTTCAGAACAATTAGACTTGCAAAGAGGACAATTAATAATGATTCGTAAAAAAACTGACAGCGGTTGGTGGGAAGGAGAACTTCAGGTAGTAAGAATAGAAAAAAAATTTCTTCTTTATATTATAGGTACAATATCGTACTGTTAAATTCATAATTTGCGCATTGTTTATTCAGGCACGTGGTAAAAAGAGGCAGGTTGGTTGGTTCCCAGCAACTTATGTTAAACCCTTAACTAGTAGCAGTAATAGAAGTACACCTGTCTCACATGGATATCAAGATTCTCCAACGGATCCGAATATTGGTAAATAAATTGTGCATTATTTTACAATTCAAAATTGTACTTGTACGTGTTTGGATTAAACTACAAAAAATTAAATTTAGAGAAACCTAATAAATCTCACATCAGATATAATAAATCTATAGCATAAATGTTTTGTTTTACTTATAGAACGCGTTATGGCTCTGTATCCTTATCAAGCACAAAATGAAGATGAATTAAGTTTTGAAAAAGGTGACGTTATATCGGTACTTGCTAAGGAAGAGGCGTCATGGTGGAGGGGCGAATTGAATGGTGTATCCGGCGTCTTTCCGAGCAACTACGTATCACCTATGTGTAAGTATTCCTTTCGTACGTGATTGCCGAAATTGAATCTCAGGATCACCTTATGCCTTTTAATATCATAAATCGTGCAGTGTGAACATAGAAGAAAATTATGTATTATAGCGGTAACATATTAAATTTCTACACGTACTGACTGCACGCGTGTAAACATGAGAGAGAGAGAGAGAGAGAGAATGATTAAATCAATTAAAAATAGGGAATAAAAAATATAAAAATGCGAAATATATACATAACTTCTGGCCAGGGATAGGCGGACGATCAAGTATAACAAGTTCCAATTAAAATGATTATTTATTGTATCTTTTATCTTGTTGTTATCATTTTCATTATCATTATCAGTACTATCGCTATTATTATCTCATTATCAACATGATCACTATTATCATTATTGCCATTATCATTATGACTATTATCATTGTTATCATTAAATTATTTTATATTAGGCTCCATCTTCAATTATTTTGCACTTGATTGTTTAATAACTTGCAGAATAAGCAAAGGTGGGGTGCATTATTGCAATTATTAGTAAACTATTAATAAATACTTAATTTATTATATTATAAGTTAATAGTTTGTAAGATAGAGAGTAAAGCTGAAAGTATTTAGCGTATTCCCTATATTTTCTTCTGGATATAAATAAATATATATATACATATATTTATATATTGTTATCGATAAAGTGGTAATAGAGAAAAAGAGTGAATAATATACATTTTTTTATAAGCTCAATGTAGATTACAAAGATATCGAAGAATATATTTTCTCTATCAGTTATAAACCTTGTCTGAGTTAATGATATCATTAAAAAACTTTTTTTTTAAATGTAAGTATTGTGTAAAAATGATGCGTTTGGTTGTCCCCGCTTGTACTTTGTGATAACTGCCATTTTTCTCATTCTAATACATATGCGTTGTGTATGGCACTGGTTACTGGTATATTACAATTTATAAGCACAAAGAGATCGCTCACACATTTATCGCTTTATGGTTTACATTAGAAATGGATACAATAGAAACGGATGCGACAGATCAGACATTCTCAGTTTATGAAACAGCCTGCCTATCTGCCTTGCATGTCTACCCATTCGTTCGTCCGTCCGTCTCTCCGTCAGAGGTAGCCGTTTCCTCGACCACGATTAACAATAATAACAATTAACAACTAACATCGTGATCGATATAGCTTGCGATTTCATTATTTATATATAACAATACGTGAATCATTGCAGATTATATTTTATAATTAATTTTTTTATGCATTCTTTAAATATTCTACAGTGGCAGTTATGTTTTCCCAGTTAAAATAAAATTAATAAGAACATTTTTTAAATAGAATTCTTATTTGATTTATAGATTTCAAGTTTATTGTTTTATATGCGTTTAATTACAAAAATGTCTTATAAGAAAAAAAAATAAAAATCTTATTTAGTGAAACACTTTATGAATAATTCTGTTTTTATGTCTTTCGAATGACAATTTTAATATGTTAAAATAAGAAGAGATGTTTTGAAAAGAACAGCTGCCTCGATTTTTTTCTATTATTAGTCTTATAATATGTGCATTTTGTAATCTTTTTATTAATTATTATCTTTCGCTTTTGCTTAACACGCAGCATAAAGGGTAGCCGAGCAGCAGAACAGCATTGCTGGTTAAAATTAAAGCACCTGAAGTGTAATAAGAACAATAGAGCAGCTCCTACATTCGGCACGGCGTGCTACGACAACAGAAGTCTCATCGTTGGAGACATTGTGCATGAAAAAAAGAAAAAAAAAGTGAAAAAGTGAGAGGTGTCGGGGCAAAGAAAGACAGAGAAATAGAATGGGGAGGGAAAGGAGTGCGCGCGCGCGCGCGCGTGTGTGTATGTGTGTGTGTATGTATGTATGTATGTATGTATGTATGTATGTATGTATGTATGTATGTATGTATGTATGTATGTATGTATGTATGTATGTATGTATGTATGTATGTATGTATGTATGTATGTGAGAGAGAAAGAAAGGAAAAACGAAAAAGACTCAGGGTTGGCTCTTCGTCTCTATAAATATAGCCTCTACTTATACATATTATACAAGCCTTTCCCTCTGGTGCGGGGTTGCACTCATTCCTTCATTAATGTTATCATTCGGATTGTTAACATGAGTCATATAGCCTTTACCGTTTTACATCTTCAAACGAATTTCCATCCGAATACTATGTTCGTTAGAATCAATGCGCGCATGTACCAAATCCAATCGTTAAATCGTTTCATTAGTGTTATGACCACCTGATATATCTGCACCAACACCAAAGGTCTACCTCAGTTCTCTATCTATGCTGACGTACAATTAAGAAATAATAATATTAAATTATTAGCTTATTCATGTTAGAAATATTTAACATTACGTCATGTACGAATACTATTGTTACTTAAATGTTTAAGTGATTTGTTAAGTTCATGTTGGATGCATACTGTGCATCCCGTGATGTCCACATGCGGCTCCACGTTAATGTATTCAAGTCGATTTTACGTTTTATTTTAAGAAAAGAGTTTTATTTAAAGAGTTTTATTTTAAGAAATTCAGTCTACAAAATATATCAAATTGTAATAGAAAAAACGTAATTCGAAAAAGGAAGAAGCAAGTGTTTTATCATTTTCTTGTTTCTTCTTGCTTCGAAACATTTTGGTGGTCGATCAAAATTTAAAAGATTTAATTCGATCGTCCCTTAGGATTTAAGGTTCATCACTATGTGTTTCTGTTATTTCCTCGTCTGTAGTGTAATGTCTGCGTTGATAACCGTTGCGTGAGATAGGAATGATTGTTATAAAAGTAAATGATTGTATTAAGTTTTGTTTTTTGTCAATATTATTATATAATGTGCATCGCAGACCGTTAAAAATCGCGGTTGTCTCATGCTGAGGCCTAGAGGATATGTAAAGGATGTGTGACGATCTCATGATCAAATATTCCGGTGATTAGCTGCCACGATCAGAAGCGATACAAGAGAAGAAGGAGCCCTGAATGTCTTGTACAATTTCATACGATGCCTGACATCATACGCGGCTTGTTACATCTAATAAAAGAAATTAGCGAACTACGCAAAAGTATTCTGTTCATTTGCGTAGAAATTTTACGAGAAGAGAAGCCAAGCGATATACGACTTGATTGCTCGCTGTAGATTCGGCATAATTTATCAATTTTATTCGATTTTTAGTCGATTATCCCGTGCGAGTGACGAGTGTTGTATTGCTGTAAATAACAAAAAAGATTAAGGATAATGTGTGCTCCTTCTTCACAGCCTTTTACGATAGAGCCTAAATAAATAAGCACTACGTGAACAATAATTGCCGAGGATCACTAATAATGAGCTATAAGTAAACGATAGTGTTGACCACGTGATTCAATGAATAACGTTATTGTAAATCAGTTTTTCCATCGAATCGCATTCCTATATGTGTATTAATCCGACTGACTGTTCATTTTCTGGATTGTAATCGACAGTCGGCGTCTTATTCGTGTAATGTATTACTATTAGCCCGTTAACATACAGTACTCCGTTACAAAGAATTTATTATATTAAAAGGTATATTCAAATGTTTATTGTTTCCGAAAAAAAAGATCCTTGAGACCCGCATTAGAGCCTACATTTTGCACCGAGTTCGGCGTACACGCAATTACGAAGCTTTGATACAACAATGACAATTTAACGCTCGATGAACGTTTTTACGAATGTTCGCAAAAGCATGTGGTCGGTCTGGCTTCCCTAGAGACTTCTTGAAGCTCCAACCATGAAATCATTTAGAGAAACGATTCGAGACAGCTGATTCGACGAGAAATCAAGCGCACAACGTATTTATTCATTGCTATTGCGAGAACTTTTACGCGTTCTATGTAACCCTCCACGACAGAAGCGAGTAAATACGTTACGTTATGTCACAGTGGCAATAATTGTGTGCTTAATAATTAGGTATTCCAGACAACCAGTCCAGCATAACGTTATACAGATAGTGGCGGGATGTCTAAAGCAAGTTATGCAACTGGTTATCCTTAGTCGATGTAGCTGTGTAGCGCGTTATACTCCTAAGATTGTTACTATTTGCAAGTTGTTTGTTTATTCTAATATCGAATCTCATCAGAAGTCTCACAATAGGGTACGGTGTAATCTGGAATGTAGTGGAGAATGTTGTAAGAGAGTATGAATTCTGTGTGACTACGAATCTTGTTCACACTTTATATACATATATATATATATATATATACATACATATATATATAGAAATATTATGTTGTGTTTCCACACACATATGTACGCCGATGTTCTTATACATATGTAAACATATCCATATGTGCATAAACGAATACGCATCTCACCGCTGATCGAAATAAAATATCTGTCTGTTGTAAAATTATTATTAAAATTATCATTCTCGGCTTACCGAAATATTGTTTCAACATACATTTTCTTTCATTTTCGCAATGTACAACCAATATGATAGGAAATATTCCAATCAAGACATTGTCTTTCATCTGATTAGCATATTCCATTAGATCCTAAAATATAGACCAAGATGAAACAGCTTACCGAGTACTCAGTGAGCGGTTGTCGTTTTGAATGCACCCAATACTTTCATTATTTAAAAATAACCGCCATTTTCCGCTTTAAAGCAAAAATTCAATCCACATTCAATAATACAAGTTAAAAAAAAACATTTAATGATTTTACGTAGAAGAAACATTTTGTGTATATATTTTATGCGTAGCAAATGAATTGATGGTCGATACAGTGATGTATCATAATCCTATGGAGAGAAAACGCCAGGAACATATCAAAGAGCTAATCGTGACTGAACAAGCTTACATAGAAGATATGAGATTAGTACATGAGGTATTCTTTTCCGTTTTTTTTTAAATTCACGTTATTTATTCGTGTGATTCACGTGTACATTTAGGATATTATGACGTATGGTTCTCTTTCCTTTCATCTACAGATTCTTTATACGTTGATTTAAAGTAGATTTTATCTCTAAGAAGTATTGTAGTTGTTGAAAAGTTATTTCTTTATTACGCATTTATTCAAGAGATAAAAGATAATTAAAGAAAACGTATGGACTTCATATTGATCGAAAGATCGATGAAGATGAAGGGAAATTCAAGAAATCTACAGAACGTTGTGGCATATATATTTATATATGCATATTGTACATTTTTAGGTATTTGAAAAACCGTTAATTGAAAGTTTAGTCCTAAGTGTTGACGAGATAGAGAGGATATTTATCAATTGGAGAGATATTATTGCATGTAACGATAATTTCTTGAGGTAATCAGAGCTCGTTGATATATTATGACAGAGTATACCTTCTGTCGATGCTAAAATTATTAAAGGGAACATGAATGAATTTCTTGCAGGACTCTAAGGATACGAAGAGATAACAGCTATAACGGAATAGTTCGAATGATTGGCGATATATTGTGTGAAAATGTAAGTGTAATTTTAAATGCGCAATATAGAAGCAGTCTTTGTTATTGAAATCTATTTACATACGATGTATGTATTTCGCACAGATACCTAGGATGTCAGCTTACATAAGATTTTGCAGCTGCCAAATATCTGCTGCGACGTATCTACAGCGTTTAACGGAGACTTCGCCAGAATTCGTTCGAGTCGCGCAGGCATGTCAACAAGACTCGCGGACGAAAGGGATGCCGCTAAGCTCATTTTTAATTAAACCGATGCAAAGGATAACAAAGTATCCGCTCATCATTAACAAAGTATCCACTTCTATCTGTAAATAATTGTCGTTCACGTCATATACCGTAATGTGTGTAACACGGTAATTGTAGATTTTAGAATATACGCCGATAGATCATCCTGATAGGCAGTATCTGCAGGAAGCATTAGCCAAGTCTGAGGAGTTTTGTACTCAGGTAAAAATAACAGTATAAAGTAATTAACATATCGTAATATATATCTCAGCAGACACAGGAGAAAAGAAAATTGACAGACTTATATTACCTAATTTTGTACGTCACGTAGGTAAACGAAGGCGTTAGGGAAAAAGAAAATAGCGACAGACTGGAATGGCTACAATCACACATTATATGCGACGGACTTGAAGAGCAGCTTATTTTTAACTCCTTGACGAATTCCTTAGGACCACGAAAACTGTTACATTTCGGTATACTTCATAAGGTAACAAATACTTCTTTAGGAATGTTGAAAATCTTTGTACCGTATGATTTTACTGTTGCAATTTTATTACAGTCAAAAAGTGGTAAAGAACTCGTCGGCTTCCTCACGAATGACTTCCTACTATTCGTCCAACCAATAAAATCCTCATTGAACTGCCAGCAATTTTCATTTGAACGTAACGAGCATCAGAAGTTTAAGATGTACAGAAAGGTAAATATTCAATCTATAAAAGAATAATTTAAATCAAAGTTTTTCGTGTAATTACAATGTCGTTATCGAAAAACTGATTTTTCTTCCGTAGCCGATATTTCTCAATGAATTGTCTTTGTTCGGAGAAAGCGACGGAAACAGTAGTCTGAGCGGAAGTGACGTAGCGGACAATTTATCGAAAACTCTAAGACTGAAAGATCAAAAAAAGTCGATAATATTATTAGCACCGTCTGCCAATGAATGTTCACTGTGGTCGAAACGAATTGTAGAAGCACGTAGGAGGTTTCTGGAGAATGAGAAGAATTGCCTGCAAAGACAACGATCAAGTGAGTGTTACCTATAGTTAATTATAAACTATCACAATTATTGCAATAGTTAATCTAGCACTGAATTTGTCGAATATTGTGTACTATTCGTGTTTCTGTAAATTGTTTTTCAACATGATTTGGAAGCATATATTTATACGTTAGTAAACACCATATTGAGTTGGTCGTTTACATAGATAATTGTGCCATTTAAGAAATTCTATATTCAGTAATAACTCATGGTTTATGTGGGAGCAGAACAGGCGCAATTTGGGGCGTGCGGCAGAATTCTTGTCACTGTACTCGAAGGTTTCAACTTGAAAGCTCTGTCCGGTAAGAATCTGAGAGTGTTGTAGGTTGCTTGTTATTGCTTTTTGTTTTTCTGAGTAAAGCTTGATGTGCTTTTTAATGCTTTTCTGTGCTTAATGCTTTTGCAATTTTAATGGCTGTGACAATAAATGTATATAGGTAATTGCATGTGTCTATCCAAAGAAGAAAACGTATTAGTGAAAGATGAAACCAGAACATATTTTGTGTGTCAATTCTAAGGTTACTGTTGCATATAACGCTTTACTACTAATAGAAATCTGCCATGGTTGTAGTTCGCAGAAGACTTCCACAAGGTAGGCTGACGTTAGTAGTTATGGAGGCTGAAGATCTCGCCATTGGCATGCAAGGTAAAGTATTGAAGTTCTGATTTTAGAACAACTTTAAATAGCTCATATTTCATATGAAAAGCTGACTTGTAGATCAATTTTTATTGCACTTGTTAATTCTGATGGTCTTTACACGCTTCTATTGAACATTTTTCTTCTTTATTTTGATTATCTTCCGTGCTGTAAATTATACTTGTTATCCATATATTTCTAGTGCAAATTAAAAAGTAATTTTCTTTACATAATATATTTAAAATTAAATACTTTTGGCGAATGAAACTGCGGAAGAATGCATAATCAAAAAATTATTTTAAAAAATTATGAAAAACAATTATTAAAATATCTCAATTTATATCTTTCTATAAGAAGAAAGATTAAACTTTTAAGTTTGGTTGAAAAATCCATGAATAAAGGTAAGTATACTATATATGGTATGAGGACTATGCACAATTACTATATAAAGACAAAATTAACTAACGCTTGAAGGGAAAAGAAAAAAAATATATATATACACACACATATACAACCATTTTAACTTATCCGATTTTCTCAAAATCTTTAAGTTTAAGATGAAAATGTTTCAGACAAAAGTTGTTTAATTACTAGGGAGAAAAAATGATGGCCTTGTTTGATTTTGAGAAGATTTTGTCTAAAGCATTTTTAAACTTAGATTTTGAAAAAATCAACTGGATAAATTAAAATGGTTCACTCTGTATATATTTGTATATTAGAATTTGCTGTTTACGGCGACAGACTGGTCACATGCATATACAAGTATTTTTTTCTTTTCTAGGAAAGTGTAATGCATTCTGCAAAGTATCTATGGGCTCTCAAGAAGAAAGAACGGGTGTCGTATCCGGAAGTGATTGTCCTTTGTGGGATGCGTCGATGCAATTCCAAGTCAAAGATTTGTTCGAGGATACCCTTTGCATCACCGTGTTCGATAAAGGATACTACAGTCCTGATGACGCGACGTTGTATGTTACTGTAGAGTTCCTTGGCCGCGCTGAAATCAGAGTGGCCGACATAACGAGAGACAGCAAAAATTCTTGCGGACCAATTCAAAAGAGGATTAAGCTACATGAAGTCGAAAGCGGCGAAGTCGTTCTCAAGCTTGATCTCCGACTGTTTGGATAAAATGTATGTTACGAAAGCTTCTAATCTAAAAGTACGCATTTATATAAGACTTGTATGATAAGTATGTAATGGAAAAAAAAGATTGGAAGAGAAAAAAATGCCAAAAATTAATTTTTCCTATCTCTTCTCCTTTCCAAAAATTCAGAATAAGTTTTAGACTATTTAATCTTCACACGTTTGCATAAGAAAAGAAATGTCTTTACATAAAAATATACTGAATACATTAAATGTATATATATATGTAAATAATATATATAACTGACTTTTTTAAACATAAAATTTTGCGATGTAATAATATAAGCAAGAAATGATGTGAGAAAGTGTAAGGTTTAATTTTTGGATTTTTTATGTATATAATGGGAATACTTAATAAATATAAACATTACAAAAGTATTGTCCATAAAAAACTTATATTAATATTTTTATTCAACGTTTTAATACTTTCGATACTTAGCGATACGTGCATCAATATTTTCTATGTACTTCGATACTTAGCTGATGTTAATGCTACCGCAGAGCGTAGCTTAACAAATGCTAGTCATTGCATAAATCATATATTATTTTATATCGCGACGTTCTTATATATTAAGCGGAATGAAAATAAAGTACAGTCTTCTACTGTTCGAGTTAACTCTATCGCGAAGAATCTTTTCATCGAGCAGCGCGCAGAGACATTCGCTCTTCATTCTCTTTGCTACGCGCATACGTTTCCCTTTCGTTTTCGCTTTCGCCAACGTTTTCGTTTACATATACGCGAGAAGAGTAATAATGAGTGCGAGCGAAATGTCCGAGAGCAAAACTCAAGAGAAAAGAAATGAAGTGGCCAATATTCTTTAAAAGTTATCCTCTATCAGGTACAGGCAACATTTCTTTGGAGTGCCTGGGCATGTTTGTCTCGGTGTCCATATCGGCGACGTCTTGACGCTCCACGTCCTCCGAGGGAAACTCGTAGAGCGGCTTGAAACCACCGAAGAGCTGCGGCTTAAAATTATCAGCATCGAACTCATTCCTCTCGGTCTGCATGTCGTTCTCCGAGTCGGCAGGTTTCTCCTCGTCGCTATCACTATCCGATTTCTTCTCCGCTCCTGCGGGTGGTTCGACGACGACGACACTCCAACCATTCTTGCTGGGCGTTTCGGCGCTCATACTAGCCACGAAAGGAGCCATGAAGTTTTGCGGTGCCGGTGCTGAGCTGGAAGAGCTGGACGGCTGCTGCGAAGGCAGTAACTCTGTTTGCTTCGCGTCGATGCTTGCGGCAGCATCATCATCGACATCGAGTTCTTTATCAAGATGTGCCGGATATGGCGCGTGCGTCGGTGTGTAAACATAAGCGATCGGCGTTGAGGTCGACGTCGATGCGCTTGACATTAAGCTCGACGACGACGTCGCGACCGGTGGTATGCGGTGCAACGTCACAGAGATCGCTGCATCGTTCTTCTTTCGATATGGTGAGAAGTCCTGTAAATATGGGATCACATTCACCGCATCGTTTTTCTCGTTCTCTTGCTCGTTCGCGATCGCGGCGGAAGCCTGCTGTTGTTGTTGCTGCCGCTGTTCGTTGGGTATCAGCACAGGTGTCTCCTTCACACCGACGGGAAAGACGGACGATGGATCGGGCCGTTCTAACGGATAGGGGAAGTCCAAGGCAACTGGTCTGCCACTGTAGACGGTATGCGTATCATCCTGTTCGTTTTGCAGCAGAGTATCAGGCGGTAGCGGTCGCTGAGGGCCTCGCGTACCCACGACGACGCTGCCGTCTTTCTCATTGGAATCGTCCGAGTGTATGTTGACCGCGGTGTTGACCGGGTACACCACGTACACGGGTTGTTCTGGTATTTCCGACGGATCGTGATTGTCCGATTTTCTGCGCTCCGCTTCGTGCGCGAGCACAGGTTCCACGGGTTGCGCCAGTTGAGCCTCATCACCCTCGTCGCCGAATTCACCATGATGCTGTATCATCTGTAGGGTCGTGACGCGTGGTGGATCCGCCGTTCTGCGCTTTGGGAACAACGGCGGTCTAGGCGGTGTCATTGGCGGTTCCTCCGGATATTTTTCCGGACCCTCACTCTCGCGTTCGTCCGCAATCTCGCTCTTACCCCGATCCTCATTTCTGCTTTCACCGCCCTCGCCATCGCCACCATGAGGGAGCAATCTATTCGACGGCGCGTTTTCCTCCGGGCGCGATATGGAATTAGGTATCCCGGGCAGTACCAGGGGACGGAGTCTTCGTATCGCCGGGTCCATCTCGTGAGGTAGGATAGCACCGTCCACCTTCGAAGTCGGCGTGAAGGCCAGTTTGACCGCGTGGATCGGTGGTGGTGGTGGATTCAAGCGCTGAAGATGCGAGAGTGGTGGTAGCGGCAGAGGTCTTCGTGACGGATGAACCGGCAACGGCTGTCTGATCCTCGTGGATACACTTTGCCCGGCCTGCATTGTTCCTATTACATCCGGACTACGATGACCATGCGACGCTTTCGCGTTAGGTCGGAACTGGGGTAGAATGTTAGGCAACTTCGTATCCGCCGGATATGGACGTTTCCTTACTCCCACGTCCATCGGAGGTACTGGACCCAGGTGCGGCTTGATGCGCGACGGCAAGGGTAATCTCTGTGGCCTCACCTGATTCGGCCTCGGCGGCTCAAACTGATAATAATAATAATTTGACGGCGGTCTGGTGCTCTCTGCGGGTGGCATCAGATCCTCGGCGAGCTGTGGCATATTTCCGGCGACGTTCGCGGGAGGATTGAATTTCGTTTTATTCATTGACGTCGACATTGTCAATGTTATTTTAGGCGGTAACTCGTGAATGCTGCCATCCGCTTCATTTATTATCAAAGTGTGCTCTTCCTTTAATGTATTTTTGTTCTTCGTTTGTTCTTCTTCCGGGAAAATTACGTAGCCGGAATCCTTGCTTGTATTCTTCGTATCTTGAATTACCGTGACGGCAAGAAGAGGACTTTGAGGTCTTGTCGGGCTGATTTCATTGCTGCTTTTCAGAGGACTAGGACTGGACCACTTCTGCGTAACGCGGTCGGGATTCAATTCGGTAACGGAAATAGGCAAGTGCTCGTGTTTGACTTCCTTCGAGGGATTATGTGGATCGTTACCAACCGACCAGAGTATATTGGTCTCGGACGAGCCACCGTAAGGATTTTCTCCAACGACTGTTCCGACCGAGTAATGACCACCGTCGACGTTCTGGCGATTTCCCAGAACAAAAGCCACCATATTTTGATCCGGTGGTATCAGGATATTACTCGTGCTCTCTATCACTGGCGCTCCTATTCTATTTAGTTCATTATTATATTTGATTATCGGATTCGGTCTGTATCTGTTGAAGGACGAAGATGGGCTAATCGGATGGTGCAATACCAATGGTTTGTTTGCAGATACGTCTTTTTGGTTCGTCGGTAGCGTCGACGATACGGAACGCAAAGGCGCAACCGTAGTCGACGTCGTGGTTTCTGCTGATGACTTGGGAACCGTCGACGTCATGATGATGCTTGCAGTCGTCGTCGACGTCGTTGTACTGGAAGTGGTCGTAGATGGTGTCGACGTGTCATCTTCCTTTAATAAATCTAACCATAAATTATAGGAATAGTTGTCTTCATTGTTGTCGGCACTTTCACCGTTTGATTCATCGTAGATATCGTACGACTCTTTATGTTCTTCATTTTGCGGTTTCGTTTCGTGGACTACCAAATTGTCAAGATTCGATTGATCCTTGTAACGACTAGTGACCGGCGCCTTATCCGTTGTCCCCTCACTTGGAGACTTTGTCGAAACGTCGCTTGAATTTCGATGAGATCCCGTGTGAGTGGAAGCATGCAGCTTTTCTATTGGTAAAAGATTCTTCTCATTTTCCGCCTCAAAACGGTTGATTGAATGAAATGTGATCGCAGAATTAAACGGCTTCCACGTAGTTATAACGGGTGCTTTGGTTGACGTAGAAAGCGCAGAGTTTGTCGTGATCAGCGATGCGAAAGTCGTTAAAGGACTCGTAGTGCTTATCTCTTTCGTTTTAAGATCGTTGACAGTCGTAGTTCTGTACGTGCTCGTTTTTGTCGATGGATAGCTTTTGACGGGATGTACATATAGATCGCTCTCCGAATGTCTATGATTGTACGTGCTGTAACTATTGGTACCGCTCTGTACCTTCGTATTCGCGTACGAGCTCGAGATCAACGGGTACTTATCATTTCCATATTTGTCCGAAGAATAATGAACGGGTAAGTTGAAATCGTGAAAGTTAGGCGTGATCTCGTTCGGGCCGTTCCTATCCTTATTCCTTATCTTTTCCTGCCTTGGGTACACACTCCCCTCAGCACCCCTGTTATCATCACCGTCTTTGCTCTCTTTATCTTCTCGCTCGCGATAACGACCGGTGTAGTTGAGAGCTTTGACAGGCGGTGCCTTCTCGAAGTCGATCTTACCGGTTATCGGATCCTTTTCCAGAGAGAACGGTTTGCCGCCATTGAAGGCGAAAGGCGGGATATGGTAACGTAGAACACCGTCGTCACCAGTTGAAGTCTCAGTGCCAGCAACAACGGTGCTCTCTGCTGCAACGAGATCCAGGTCAAGGTCGTCCAGACGTGTTTTACGTCCCAATACGGAAGAGCTGTCGATTTTACCGGACCGAGTCGTTGACCCCGCATTGTTGTCCAAGTGGCCGCCCATCAGGTATTCACCTGACACACATACCAGAAGGGCGAGGAGCATCCACAGGCGTCTCCGCATCTCTCACATATGATGCCTGGAAAATCGTGCTTATGATCAATCCGGTGGCATGATAAATAGTTCACAATATCTGTGCAATACAATATCTATAAGCTTTCCTTTTCATTAATTTATTCTTGTTTTCTCACGCCAGCATTTCGTGTCGTACTAGTATTTAAGCGATGGTAATTCTTATCTTAATTTCAAATGCGGGTATTGCGTTTCACATCAGTGAAAAAAAATGCATTTAAAAAACATACGACCTACATCCAGTATGATTAAACATTGCGACATAATTAAATTTGTGTTCCACTTACATACGTTTATCTATGGAACATGTGTACTGCAGTGCAGTTAATAGCTTAGTTTGTTAGATATAGTAAACTGTGAATGATTCCGGAAATATTACTGTAAACGCGCGTCATGTGTCTTACGGCGTAACATAGTAATGCCAAATGAGACTTTAATTATAAATGCAAGGCCGTTATTTCGAACAAGTTCCGTTCGATCGATTGCGTACAAGATAAATAGCTAGGTGGTAAATTCATGAGCTAAATTTGGTAAGGATTTATATACGGGATAAATGCAAATTCGCGTGTCAACATAAACGTTCCGATAAATTTGTAACGTATAAGACAGTAGACTATATTACGTCAAGTGGAATTCCGTTTCAATGTATAACGGGTTTTAGTAGCTTCTCTCCTCGTCTTCCGGCATCGTACCGTCTTTTTCTTTTCTCTTTCTACACGCTTCCCGTACGAATCCGTTTTGTTTCCTCCTAATTTCTATGAATCTGATAATCTATCATTTTGTTAGTATATAGTTTTAAGAATGTATTTATATACCAATTCTTATATAAATAGGTTAATACTGTATACTTTATTTATACTTTAAATAAACTATATACATACAAAAGTAGTTTTTATAATATTCGATTTTTATTCAACAATGCATTTTTATAATTTATTTATTTTATTTTTTATTTTTTGTTACTGTAATATGTAAAATTTTGAAAAGATAATAAAAATCTCAATTTTTTGTATAAGTTTCTAAGTATTCAAAATATTTTAAAGTTTTATTGTTATGTAAATAAACAAATAAATATTGTTTATTTATAGAATAACTAATCTCTGCATTGTAATGAAACTTTATATAAATCATCTTAAATATTTAAACTATTTAAAAGTACTTATGTAAAAATTGAGATTTTTTATCATTATTTGATAATACATTTTTATACATATAATTTATAATACATTTCCAATAAATTTAAAGCAAAAAATATTACTTCTTAATGCAAATTGAAATAATTTTTTATTCAAGTTCTAAATCATCGATAAATTCTTTGTATTATTTTCATTATAAATGTGATCTAGAACAATCTGTAATTTTTTTCATTACTTTGAAAAATGTGTAATTCATTCTTAATATCCAGGTCGAATAACGTTGCATAGTAACATGTATTCGCCCGTTAAAATCGTCTAATGCCGTTCACTATTCATAACACGGATTGTAACAACGTTCATGGTCGTGACCCGGTGTCTCGGTATTTTCTGGCATGGTGAATAGGACGCGCCAGGTGATGTTGGTCAGTATGACCCACTTTGTTTCGGGGTTTTGTCCTCGAATTGTGTAATTTCAGTTTCGCACGTGAACCTCTAGAATCACAATCATGTTTTTCGCACATGATCATTTCGTTTTCGATTTAGGGTGGCTTATTCGCGAAGCATGTAAATAATATGCATGCGTAAATCTCGAGGATACCAATTAGTATCTTTTTCCTAAATGATAAATTTATTTAATTCGTATTATGATTCAGTACCTGTTAAATATTTTAACTTTAATCCAAACAGAGAATTAAAAACATAAATTATTCATTAACGTACTAATGAAAGATTCTACAGGTCCCTATTCAGTTTTACTGATAGATTTAGTCACTTGACGAATTTATCGCACAAATATTGCATTGAAAAACGTTTTACTGTTAATTAGTAAATGTAACAAATAATTTTTCACAAAAGAGCAGTTGTTATACCTCGATTACGTGGAAGAACAGTATATAGGGTCACGGACGGGTCGAGGCCACCCTTCAGCTTCTCGCAATTCCTGCTTTTGTGATTGTTCACTAATTTATCCACACACTTTTCGATGTAACATCTGATGTTTAATCAAACATAGTTGTTTAAGCAATCGCGTAAGTTTGTGCAATATGTGATTTTGTTGAAAAATCGCTTCTTCCGTGGATGCAATCAACGTGGGTAAAAAACGATAAGTCAGAGCCGCGGGAAAGAAATGTAACCCTGGATGAAGGTCGTATAACGACTGAACAGTCTTGTCGTCAGGACGGTAGCAGGAGGGCGAAGAGATGGCAAGAGGACACGCGGTGGAGGAAGATCTCGCTCCAAATGACCCAAAGAGTAGGAGAATGCCGCGGCCATCCGCGAGGTAAAGAAGAAACGAGGAAGCGAATGATTACAGAGAGGCGATAGCTAAAACCCGGCGTGGTATCCAATAAGATAAAAGGATAACGGAAATCTGCATTTACTTACAAAATGCGTAAAAGGCGGATGTCACGAAGATAACACGAACGAACGCTCTTCATTCAATATACACTTTCTATCAAACGTTTTTACAAAGCTCTATCTTTATGACGTTAAAAGGTATATATTAAATCGTATACAACGGCGAACTCTTTAAGTCACGATCGGGTCATTCGTGTCTTACTCATTTCTTTTCTTTGGAATAATAACAATGCTATGAGCATTTGATTAAATAATGGTCTCTATCCTTTCTTTTTTTTTTAATACAAAACCTTACAAATATTTTGTAAAGACGTTAAAGTATACGTAAGAATAATTACTTAATAATTTTTCTATACTTGTACAAGTGACGAAAATTTATCCAGATATGAACGACTCAAGAGAAAAATATTTTATTTAAAGTACAGTTTAAGAATATTTTGTTAAATTCAAACGAATATTCTCCCTATATATTAAATGTACATTTAGTATTCTAAGAATGTGCTTAAAATATTAAATAATATTATGCGCCTACAGGAAGAATATTCGCGTTTGAATGTAACAAAATATCCAGCCTATAGGGCTGCAATAAAAAATTTCGCGTGTAGTAATGACAATTACCCAGACAGCACACAATATTTATAAAATATTTAGAAATATTTATAAAATATATTTTAAATATTTTGTAAATATTTTTTTGTGGTTTTAGATTGCATAGATTATAAATATTTATTATAAATATTATGAAATACTTATTAGAATAGTTATAGTGAATGCTATAAAAATACTTAATGAGACATTATAATCCAAATAAAAAATACTTATTAGAAATATTTATTTATATTTATATTGCAAAAAATATTTAGTCTATATTTTAATAATATTTCGAATAAAGCTTTATATAAAATATGTATAAAATATCTGTATAACATTTCAAAAAATGAATATTAATAAATATTTATCATAAATATTCTGTGCTGTCTGGGTAGTTTCCAAAAATTTTCAATAACAATAAGGGAGATATTCTCTGATGAAGAAGGCATAAGAAGGGCGTGCTATCACGATCGTATTGCCGCTAACATTACCGTACGATGTAATGTATAGCGTGGGGTACACGGATATCATCGTGTAGCTGTCCGTTCGCTGTTGCTGCTGCTGTCGAAGGATATACAGAGTCAGGGGCGGAGAAACGGTACGTAGAACAGTTAGACGACGACCCACATCGAGCAGAGTGCCTTGCCGCGGCCGGCGTACCAGTTTCTTCGACCTTGCACCACAACCAGGCACCACAAACGGTCTTCTAAAATTTTATGAAACTGTCGGAGGAACGATTCATTCACCTTTCCTGAAAAACAACGAAATGCGTTATCAATCTATCATCAATCATAATGATATCCGGAGTTAAAAAATTTATAGGGATTTTACTTCACGAAGACTCGAGTCGTAACGAAGAAGATAACATCCAGACGCATCAAATGCAGATTAAGGTCGATTTCTGCTCGATATGTCTAGGTCCTTTTTCATGATATCGATAGCTTAAAAATATATATTTATATAACGCGATATTATGAAAAGATTAAATATCATAGATATCTTTTTCAAACTTTGTCACGTCACGTAGCAATTTGCTGAATGTACGTGACAATGATACGAGCTTGCGCTCAAATCTGATTTGTTGAATCCGTTCTCACCGCGCAAGTCGCAAAAATCAGTCATCATTAGTCTCGTTATTTATCGCGAAGTTTGTAAAGCGCGCGCAGTCAGCATTAACCACTTGTAAGGCGCACTTGCTCTCGAGCTTCACCTTATTTGAGAGAAATAGCGCTGAGCATAGTCTTGCTTACGCATCGTGAAATATACATAACGCATATCATGATGTCGCGAATCGCGATCATCATCGCTCTATGCGTTCTACTAAGCGAAGCACGCAACTTAAATGAAGTGAAGGATACATTCTGGAACAAAATTCAAGAGAACGTTGAGACGAGTAAGACAAAGGATGAGTTATACAAACCTGTCGAGTTTCCGACGCGTTCAATTGGGTTCGACGATGATCGAGAGGTTCAGCTGAGAGGTCGTACTCGGACTTTACAAAATTCACCAACACCGGCCGCAATGGCAAGATACATCGTTAATCAAGCTGGTAATCAACGTGATAGCATTAGCACCTACCAAATAATAAGTTTTCACATTAATAAAATGACAGTTATTTAATAAAGTAATTAATTAGTTAAAAGTTAATAAAGTTAAAAAGTTAATAATTTTTAACTTAACTTGGTTAATTTTAAATATATTAACTATTGATTTTAACTACTTATTTTGTAAAACACTTATTTTTTATAACAAATAAAATATTAAATTTACTTGATAATTCAAATTATTTTATCATTTAGATTTTAATCTAATTTTTAAATATTACATTTTCATTTTCAGCTAATTTGATCGATCTTAATGAAACTTTTGACTAAGTTGTTTTTTCATGCAACTTTTAAAGTAACTAAGTTAATTTTATAGATCAGTAATTTTAACTTGACTTTGTTAAAAGATAAACATTAATTTACTCAAGTTTGACAATTATGTAAAATGTATAAAAGGTTATCATTAGGAATTATATAAGCTGGCATTCTGATACATATTTATATAAAATATATATTAACACACACATACACACACACAAAGAATATATGCTGATATACATCTACAATTTTTCATTAATATAAAATATATCTGTTTATAAGAGAGCAATAATCTGTTTAAAATGTTCTTATTAACGCGTGCAAACAGTTTTTATTCGATATCTCATTTGCAGTTAAATATGTAAATATTGTAAATGAATGGAAATTATGGATAATTGTTCACAATTTGCATTCATTTACAATATTTACACAATTATACGCAATTTGTATCATTTTATCACGATATGCGTACCGAGATAATCATCGAAAAATGGAAGTAATTAAGATAAAAAACGCACTTTAAGCAACACGTTATATTAAATTATCGCGTTTCACTCGTACACATCTTGTAGATAAAATATATATACTTATACAGCTATTTGCTACTTATTTCAACAGAATACTGATATTTTGGCCTCACGCCAGACATATTTGATTTGGTATCAACTAATAAATAACTCGAGTCACCGTCAAATACAAACACGACAAAAATGCTTCCCCTACTGAAAGAAATCATGTTACAACGTTACATGATGAAATTATGTAATTAAAACAAGTAAATAACGGATTGTTCCAAATCAGTACTTGATTTTAAAATTACGTATTTTTAAATGTCACATGATGATATATACTTTTTTCTTCTACTGTCTCTTGTTCTTGTACAGTCGTAAATATAAGAATGTTATTTTCAGAAGAGAACAAAGAAATTACAAATTTTTCCGTTTATTCAAATTCATCTGAAAAGATCAGTATTGTAATTTGTTGCCTAGAAAAGGGATATGTGTTTTATAAAAATGATTAAGCACTTTATGTACCATTAACGTACCTATTTATACGCATTCAGTATTATATGGATCTATGCATTGGTAGATTGGGGGGCCGTAGCGACGATAAGCACAAGAAAGGATATTCCAAGCTTTCCCGTTGCAAATTTGGTCTCCATCGCTGATGGACCTATTGGAGGCGGTACTGGAATACCATACATGTATCTCACCCCTTTGGACTATACTGCTCAAGATCTTGTTGTAAGTATTAATAGTGTTATATGGCGTGTTGGAACAAATATCGTTTGAAAAGTATTGAGGTACAAATATAGATATTGCATGGAAAAAGTATTTATATATATGAGTATATAGATATATATATTTTTAAAAAGTTATCTGGGTAGATACACGTACAGCATATAAGAGCATCTGAAAAATTTAGACACTTTTTAGGTACTTCTAACAAAAAAAAGAGAAAAAACATAAAAAAAGGCAAATAATAGCTGCGTAAACAAATTTTATTTATTTATTTTTCAATTGTTGATGTAATATATAATTTGTTTATAGATTAAAAAATTAGATTTTTGCCACGTACTTTTTACCACATCACATGATCACTCTCTGCTTATGAAGTTCTTTAATCGTTATTGGTCACCATTTACTAAATACTAAGAACTAAATCTTATTTAGGCGGTGAAGCAAATAAAAGCACTTGTTGCGCAAAGTTAAAAATGAGAGAAAAACGATAATTTATATAACAATCAAAAATTAAGTTTCTAGTATAATGATATGTAAAATGTATAAATAAATATCTCGTATCTATAATAAATTTAAAAGGTACCATACAAAAAAGTACCCAGGTATTTCCACCTATAAAGATTTAGATAATACATTTATGCCTATTTCCACCAATATAAATTAACTTTAATCTCGGTTCAACTTACTCTTCGTCTTTTTCTAGTTCTAAAAATTAGAAAAAGATGAAGAATAAGTTGAACTGAGATTAAAGTTAATCTAGATTGATGGAAACGAGTATTGTAGGACCACTTCGACCAACTCCGACTATTAACTTTAATCAACAATTAGGCTATTGGGATTAGCAAATCGTATTTATCACTTCGCTTACGACAGATGCAATTGGTCAATTCCAATGGACTAATCATTAATTAAAATTAATCGGAATTGGTCGAAGTGGCTCTTAACTGAATTAAGTATCTAGATACTGTATCTAGATACTTTTATTTAAATACGTTCCAATACTGGAATCCAATTATTGGCCGTCACATATATATTATGCACTGGCTGTGTTCCAAAATTCACTACCAATGCCGAAAATGTATAGTAACGTAATCTGTAGATTTTCAACGCAGTATATTTTGAAATACAGCCATTGTACTATATATACGTTATACATTACATACATTGTACTGCACATTTTATACTATCTAAATCATTTACAAAGAGTTTATAGAGATTGAAAAATGTAAAGGGTAATACAATAATTCTATTAAAATGTGATGCAGAAGACACATCCTATTAATAATTATATCTAATAATTACATTTTCTCTTGATAAGTTAATAATAAATTTTTTTTAATTAGAGAGGATATACGTGCATGATATCAAAATTATTTTAACAACAATTTTTTTAATTACATTGTACAAATGTCAGAAAATATTACCAGAGTTTATTGCGTATACTGATATTTTTTATCAATTAAAAAATACTTGACATCTTTTCTAGCTTGAAATAATCAGATTTAATATTTGATTATATTTCCACAAATATAATTTACAAAATGTAAAAAATAATCGCTATCATGTCACGTTTCGATATCATGCATGTTGTGTACAATTAAAAAATATTTTGATTACTGTCTTATCATACAAGTTGTATTTAAAAAATTTTAATTGTCTTATCACGAGATAAATCATAGCTTTAATTATATAGAATTTTGCTTTTTGATTTGAAAACAAATTAAATTATATAATTATTTAATTCGAAACGTGACACGATAACGATTATTTTTCATTATCAAACTGAAAAAGATATCAAGTTCTTTTTAACTGATATAAAATATCAAAAATTTTTAAGTAACTCTAACTCATCTGTCTTATCTAAATTTTGATTATAATTATATCATGTCAATATATATACTCACGATCGTTACAGAAAGATCATCGCGCGACTGTGTTCGTATCATTAGCTCAAGGAGACTATTGCAAGAATAAAGGCTATGATCCGATGGACCCACGATGCGCAAGAGTCCTTTTAACTGGAAAGATTAAAGCGGTCAGTAAATCATGCATTTATATAGAATGTCCCGTAAGTTTTAGCCAATTGCTTTTGTATAGATAGAGCGGACTGAACTGAATCGAAAAGTACTCTATCATTTTGCAATTTTTGCAATAGTTAAAAGATATTAATTACTAAAAATTACCAAATATTAGTCTTGAATAATTTTTTACTCAAATACTATAAACTTTACAGAAAAATTGCAAGAGACAAAAATTATTTATTTTTTTCTCATAAAGTTCTGAGAATTTTTTCAGAATTTTTTAATACCGTATTTTCTCATGTTAGTAAAAATAAGAAAATGCAGTACTAAAAAGTTAATAAAAAATTCTGAAAAAATTCTTAGAGTTCTATAAGAAGAAAATAAATGATATTTGTCTCTTGTAGTTTTTCTGTAAAGTTGATAGAATTTGAGTAAAAAATTATTCAAAACCAATATCTGGAAATTTTTAGTATTTAATATTTTGTTAACTATTACGAAAATTGCAAAATGGTGTAAAGGATTTTTCGACTCAGTTTAGTCTGTCCTATCTACATAAAAGCGATTGGCCAAAACTTATGAGACATCCTGTATTGTGCGTTATTTTTGTATTTTTCCATTTGTCGCTAACATATTCAATGTTTTAACAGGTGAAAAATGAGACTCACGAAGTCGTGGAGCAATTATTTTTCGGTCGTCACCCAAAACTACGCAATATGCCTGCAGGTAAAATTATAAATGGTACATTTCACTTGGCTTTTGCAACATTTGCGAGCACATTTGTGCTTGTTTAATATTTGATAAACAACAAAAGTGAAATGATTAATTTCAAAAACATTGCGAGCGCCAAGTGGAATGCAGCCAATAGTTTCTCCATATATCACCTAAAGAATTTTATTTTTATTGTTTTATACGATTATTATTGATGTCCATTTCTACCATGTAGATTAACTTTATTAATCTCATTTATAAATTATACTTTTTTTAACTTCTACTTTTTATCTTCTTCTAGTTATAAGAATTAAAAAAAAGATATAGAGTAAATTAACCCAAGATTAAAATTGATCTACATTTATAAAAATACACTTATGTTGCACCATTTGTTTGCGCAGATCACAAATTCTTTCTCGCCGAATTGGACATATCGACAATCGCCTTATTGGACACTTTCGGTGGACCGAAATACATTTCCGTTGATGATTACTTAAACACACCGACTATCCTGCAAAATTCTGGTTTGCGCCGTAAAAAAATTATTTTTAATAAATCTGCTATTTGATAAGAGTACTTTCTATCAGAATCTGATAAGATCCTGACAATTCGAATCCCCGAAGCTCAATATTGGGTCTTCTCTAAAAAGAAATTTTAAAAACTGATTAATATTTTTATATATCTAATGTAAGAATTTATGTAAAAACTATTCGTATTACTGAATTTCAGTTTATTACAAATTTAATTAATATTTGCGGTGATTTACTTATATGTATGTACAGTAATAAATTAACATATATATGTAATTCAACGAATTATTTCATTCTTTTATTCAATTGATGAAATCTTATTATTATTATTATTATTATTATATCTGCACCCTATTCTGATCGGAAGGACAATTACAAGTATTATTATATAAAATAAAGGTTCTATTTTTTAAAACTTAACTTATTATAGCATTTTCGGTCCGATCGGGTTTGCACCAACCTTGGTTGGATTAATCTTTCCGGGTTGACGTCACCCGCTCTACTAATAAAAGAGCATGATAAAGAGCCATTAATCTAATCCAAGTTGGTGCAACCTGGCCGGGCCGAAAACGCTATATTAATCTGTTTTTTATTCGCATCATTTTTTGCGTATGATATATAGATATATTTTCGTATAATTATTTGTGTGAAATTGCTGAGATGTCTCATCATAAATATTTTAAAAAAATCTTTATCGCTTTCCGTAAACTCACTCGTGTGTATATTCTTTCTTTTTCCTATTCAAATAAAGACTCTAAAATACAAGTGCCGTGATTCGAGAATAGTCACGTGATTTGTGACGTTCGCTATTACGTTGTACGCATGCGTAAAGTGGTGATTTGATTCCACCAAAGACATAACCCGGATCCTCATACAGGCAATAGCGCTTTGACACCGAACGCAGATTGATGAAAAGTCGGTTGTGGGGGTAAAATTTACTCCTATCGTCCGTTTTTTACCAATCAGCGTTCGGTGTCAGAGCGCTGTTGCTCGTATGAGGATCTGGGCACAGAGAATGGACTGCGTATCTTTAGTAGTGTATTAAATGTGGTCGACAATAATGAGAGAGAGGGACCGTGGGAGACGGCCAATCCCCCTCTCATTCTCTCTCCCATTAC